>NC_037683.1:24577995-24864338 GCF_003255815.1 Theropithecus gelada | reverse complement strand
CGCCGCGCCTCGCCGCCGCCGCCGCCGCCGCCGGGCGGTGCCTGGGAAGCCGTGCGCGTCCCCCGGCGGCGGCAGCAGCGGGAGGCGAGGGGCGCCGCCGAGGAGCCGAGCCCGCCGAGCCGGGCGCTCTATTTCAGCGGGCGAGGCGAGCAGCTGCGCCTCCGGGCCGACCTCGAGCTGCCCCGGGACGCGTTCACGCTGCAAGTGTGGCTGCGAGCGGAAGGGGGCCAGAGGTCTCCGGCAGTGATCACAGGTAGGCGAGGGCGCCCCGGCGGGCGCTGCACCGTCCCTGCGGCCCCAGAAGCGCGCGGGTGTCTGGGCGCTGGTGGCGGGCGGGTCGGGGGCTTGCGGGCGTGTCTGTGCGGTAGCTGCCCCGCGAGCGTTGCAGAGACATCCGGGCGAGCTGAGAGCCTCACTTTGCCCCATCAGTGGAATGGGCACACTCGGAAGGCGTCACTGCCCGATCCCTGGGAGGAACCTGGGGAGTCCTCCTGGCGGCCCCGCGGACCCTCGGCCAGTGAGGGCTGGTTCCCGGAGAGCCTAGGGCACATAACCCGTGCTCCGAATGGTCAGATGCACTCTGTCCGTTTGGGATGAAAGGGAGGATGACCCAATTGAGATGCTTGTGAAAGGAGACTTGGGGACCGTTGATTTCTTTGACATTTTAATAGGGGTAACTCCCCTACATCAGGCCCCATTCCCCCGAAAGCCGGCAAGGGCAAGGTTGTTGTAATCGCCAGGACTTAGAAGTCCTCGAAGTGCCCCAAAGTTGCTCACTGATTGAAGCCTGCCTCTGGGACTCACCCTCATCCCCTCCCCGCCATCCTATATCCTAGCTTTTAAAGCCCATTGCCTGTCACTCGGGGCTGGGACGAGACCTTCCTAATGCACACCCCGCCAGCGTTCCCCAGACGCGGCTGCGAAACGGGGCGCTTTTCTCATTTGGAACTTTATGAGCCCGTAATGAATTTGAGTTCTCCCTCCTCAACCTCCCTCTCTCTCCCTTTCGCTGTTCCACAGCAAAGCCTATAGTGAAACCGGACACTTTGCGAGGATTGCAAACCTTAGAAATGCTTCTGCATCCATTTTTCCCCCTCTAAATGAATCTGTGGAAATGCCTTTAATAAAACTGGGGAGCGGAGGTGGGGGCGGCGCTGGAAGAGAGAAGGAAAGTTTTGCCTTTTCTGTCTGGGAGATTCCCTTTCTGCACAAACAATCTTGTCATGTCCTGGGACGTCTTAAAGTGAGAGTAGGGGTTCCCCCTTCACTGCAGCCAGGAAACGTGTGAAGGCGTTTTGCGATCCCACCCCCTCACACACACAGTTTCTTAGAAGGGAAAGATCTGAGCTCTTCGGGCAATTCTGCTTCTTCCTGTCTTTCCATGGCTTGGACTTTCACAGATGTAGCACTGACTATCCAACTGACATGAAGACCCCTTTAGGAGACACACACTCTGCTGCTATCCCAAGAATACGTCTCCCAAAGCCCCCGCTTTCCAGCTATCAAAGGAGAGCGATACAGTGATTCCCCCCAACAACCCACAACTGACGTCATCGCCTGCTATTTTTCCTTTTTTTTTTTTTCCCGGGAAGAAGAAGGAAACTGAACTCATTCACTTTTAACTCGCAAGCCCTATTTACCCAGAGGAGGGTCTAATTTGGAACAGAGGAGATGTTATCCTTAATAATAATGACGATGGTGATAATTTAGGGCTGTAGTGTATTGAGTTCTCTTTCCAAACATGTGAAAAAGCAAAGAGACTGCTGCTTGGAGGTGATTCTTTTTTAATCTGTAGGTCTGGTTTTTCCTAGTCTTTACCTGTCGTATCAGTGATTTGGAAGGCATTCCCCGGAGAGAGGAGAGCACAGGGTTATGCAGGCATCATCAGTGAAAGGGTAGTGAATGCATTTTAGCTATGTAAGTGTGTCTACATAAATACATGTATATACATATATACACACATATATAAAACACCTGGGATTCCACAGGAGACTGCTTTATAAATGTCTATAATTCAGACAAGCAGCCTCTCTTCACATGCATTCTCTTGAGCACTCATTCACTCTCTCACACAAAGATTGTTGCAGTAAAATACTTTAATTGGATGGGGGACGTTAGGTTATTATTGCTTGTATAAAATGCCTGGTCCATTTTATGTGTGGAAATAACATTCCTCTCAAAACGAAAAAAAAAAAAAAACAAAAAAAAAAAAAAAAAAAAAAAAGCACTGCTGTCGTGTAGCACCAGAAAGCCAGGAGCTTTTCTCCTGAGGATTCTGGTGGATTTCTTTTCCCTCCCCTAGTTGAGTTGGAGCCAGATTTGGCGGTGTGTAAACACCTGGCTCTGAGCCAGAAAAGACTCATTCTGCATATCCTCCACATGGTACAGGCTGTTGGACTAAAAAGAACCTGCTTCTCCTTGAATTAAAAAGCAAACAAACAGAGGTTCTTTGCAGAAGTACTTTTTCAGCTCCCTCCTTCATGTAAGTTTGGGCTGGGAGAGCCAGGATCGAGGTGGGCAGCAAGGATCCGGTGCTAAGGCTCACCCTCTCGCTGCGACCTCAGGTGCCCAGTTTGCTGCCTGACCTCTGCTGGCTTTCTCTGACTGGGCGTTGCCACTTTCCTAGGAATCCCTGGTCACCTATCTTGAGAGAGCAGTCATCGCTCAGCAGGGACCGCGCTGCTATTTCAGGCAGAGAGTTGCTGTCTTGCTGTCAGGCCAGGCTGCCTTACATCACTCTTTGCTGCAGGATTCAATTGGGTTTCGTAAAGGTCTAATTTTACGGTGCTGTTAACCGGGTCTGTCGTCTGGCAGAGGCAGGCCTTGCCTCTCCTGGTAGGCGGGCTATGCTCCCAGATCCGCCCGGGATGCTATTTCTGCCCCGGTTCAAACTTCACTGACACCAGTTCAGACAGGCGCTCGGAGAGACGGGGGAAGGAGCGAAGGAGCAGTTTGCTTCTGAAGCTCAGAAAACATGCCTTTTATTTTTCTGAAAGGAAAGGAGAAGAATATATATATTAATACATAAAAAAAGGAAAGGCTTATGCAGGCAAAAACAAAGCCAAAGTTAGAAAGTGCCTGTGTGTAGGATTCTCTGGAGGGTCCACCCGTGGATGGTCTCCAGGACTGAAGAATCCTTTAAGGCTACTGTGAGAAGGGTCCTCAGAGGTTACCCAAGCCAGTTTCCCTTTTGGCCGAATGGGGAGAGAGACACACAGAGAGGGGAGGGGCGTGTGCTAGATGACACAGCTCCTCAGCGGCAGGAACTAGGATTTAATCCCTGGCATCTGACTTCCAGGCCTTGCCCCCCCTGCACTGCTGAGAGAATGTGTCTCATAAACACCATCACCTCTCACCCCACACGGACCCACCACCCACACACAGCCTTCAGCCTTCATGCATAGCAATTTGGGTTCCCTTTCAAGTCAGGGGATGGGGGGTTGTTTCTGACACATCCCTTTGCTTTTGTACCACACCAGGCAGGAGGAACCAGACCCCTGTTCCTCACCCCCCAACTGCCCCCCCCCCAACACCTCTCCAGTTCGAAAGAAAAGGAAAACAAAAGACTCAATTTGCTCCATCGAGCAGAGGCCTTGAGCAGCAGTTAATCTTGTTAAAGTTTCTCCTGACCTGTTAGATAAGTGAAATGTGGACCCCACAAGTACTGCCCTCCTCCCACCCCTGTCCCACTCCCCTTCCCTTAGTGATTCGGGATTCCTGCTCAGGAGGAGAAAAGGATTTACCTGAATCCCACCCAGCACCTCTGCTGGCTGGCCCTTTTTCTTTTGTTCTAATGGTTGGACTGGATTAAGTGTGCTGGTTACTCCCAGGAATCTTTTTTTCCTTCCCTTCTGCAGCCCCCACTTCCTAGTATTCACCCAACCCTCATAAAAGAGTGCCCACATTTTCTCCACTTCAGCATTGCTGTAACAGTGAAGGCTGGGTTTAAGTATATGGCTAGGAGTCCATATATTAACAAGGCTTTCTCCCGATATCTGTAGTCCTACCTGGGATCTAGAATATTGTAATAGTTAGAACTCAGTTTTAGTAGCCAGCTTACGTAAGTAGAATCTCTGCCCCTAACTAACTGTGTGACCTTGGGCAAGCAAGCTAGTTGACTTCTCTGGACTTCATTCACCTTCCTCATGTACAGAATGATGATGGCACAAGTACTCATCTCATAGAGTGGTGTAAATGCTAAGAGAACTTGGATGTGGAAGGTACTTAAAACTGGACTTAGTATGTAATAAGTGCTCAACAAACTTCATTCTTATTAGACATGATTTTCCAAAGATCTCAGTCTTGGCTTTCTGGACTGGGGAACACTTGAAGGTATGAAGAAATTCAACTCTAGCTGGGTGCTCCCTTTCCTTGTGCCTGCATGTTTTGCCCTCACAACTACCCTGAGAAGTGTGTATCATCGCCTGTACTTCACAAAAGAGGAATCTGAGTTTCAGAGAGTTGAAATGACTTGGTCTAAAGTCCCACAGGTTCTCAGTGGACAGAGCCTAGATGTGAACCCAAGTCCTTGTTTCCTCTTTCAGCAGTCTTTCTGGAGAGAGAAGAAATGATTCACATGCTCTTCCTTAATCTTTCTGTGGAACATTTCCATTCCTTTCTGCATCTCTGTATGTTGACCATACACCTACAGACTGAAGAGGATGAGAAATGGGTATAAATCTCAACTGAAGCCCTGGATGAGACCTAGCAGGTCTGTTTTTCTTTTCACATCAAATTATCGGACAGACAGGCTGGAATTTCTCTTACATGCTGTGTGATTTGAGTCAAGTCACTTCATCCATCTATCCCTTGGTTTACTTATCTATAAAATGGGCATAATGACATCAGGATATTTCAATGAAAAAGTACCTAGAGCAGTGTCAACTTGTATTAGGGACTCGGTCAAGGGTAGCCAGATCTAGGAAGTAGCTGCATCTCTTTTTCCAGTTTCCGGCTTTGGCTTTCAAAAGTGGGGACTGTTTGTAGGGCTTCCTTTCTTGAGTTGCTGGGGAGTCTCTCTAGAGTAAATAATGTATCTTGGGGAATAATTAGATTCCTTCAAATACCTTTCTTTCACTTTGATCTTCTCTTCTTTGACATGCTAGGATGACCCCTCGATAATAAGAGCCAAAGGAGGCTCAGAACCACTGGAACCTGTTAACAGGAAAACGAGTTAGCATTCAGAGAGAGCAAGCACCTCCAAAAAAGGAAGCCACACAGATCTACTGTCGACCTCTTGCTCCTTCCCCAGATGCTCCCCAAACTCTCACCTTCCCTTGAGCTGCCACTCAGTGAACAACTAGAAGCGATAAAGGCTGTGAAACCTGGGAAAGCACCTCCCATTATTCCCTGCACAGAGGAAGGCAAAATTGAGGTCCGTAGATACAGAACTCGGGAGTATGGGTTGTGTATGGCCAGCCTGGACTTGAACTCGGTGATCATCTGGGTCAAACAGCTCACTGTGCAACAGGAAAGTTGAGGACCAGGGTCACACAAAATTAAACTGTATTCACAGGTGGTCCCCTCTAAATAGTCTGAGAGATCATTTGGTCCAGCACTTCCCATTCCTGGCTGCACCTGGAATAACCAGCTTTTAAAACATCCTTTGCCCAGGCTGCACCCCAAGAATTCTGATGTTGTGGGTCTGGGGTTGGCCTGGGAACGGGTTGGCCCAAAACCTTCTCAAGTAATGTTGAAGGACCACTAGTGAAAGTAATTACCGATGTAGTCTGACATCCCCTTGTTCCGCAGAGGCCCAAAGGGGAAGTGATGTTCCCTGCTTACTGAGCTGGGTAGTAGCTAAGCCTTTAGGAAACTTCTGGTGCCCCAACTCTGAAGGACCCCTCTTCCATCCTGAATTCCTCTATTCACTCCAAGCCCCTGGGTGCCACAGGTTCTGACATTTCATTTTTTCCAGTGCCATTCCTGTGTGGGACCATGGTGGTCCCCATCTTTACAGGATACACCTGATGTCAAATGAATCTCTCGGAGTTTTGGAGACAGAAGCCTCTTTGAACAGGAAGAAGGATTATAAGAAAGGGAAGCCCAGCTCTGAGGCATTCACCATTCACTTCGCCCTGGGCTAGTTCTTTAGAAAGATGTGTGTTCCTATTACTTCAAAACCTCTCACCTTGAGATCACTGTAAAACCAGCACTGGCTGCAGGTGTCTCCAATAAGGAAAAGAGAAAATCTCCAGGTACCAGAGGTAGGAGGACTCCCTCTATGGGCAGCTTGTATCTTATCTACCTATGGCGAGGGCTCAGGAATCCAGTAGGCATCTATTTCTCTCCTCACCAGCTTCCCCTTCTCTGGAACTTAGTTCCCTTTCCCTAAGGTTCTCCTAACTTTCTTCTTACTGTAGTAAGAGCTCTGCTTCTTGCCTTGATGCAGTTACTGGAAGTGCTCAACTGTGATTCTGACACCAGCAGCTGAGAACTGACTTGTAAGTTCCTTGGCTTTTTTGAAGCTCTGTAAGTGGGAATTAGGAGGTCAGAGTTCAGGTCCTGGTTTGGCTTCCTCTGAGCTGTGTGACCTGTGGTCTCTGACTTAACCACTGGGGCCTCGGGAGAGAGGGTTTGGCAGATGTTTACTCTCAATGTCCCCATCTCATGGGCTGTCATGAGAACCAGGTGAGACAATGGCAGGTGAAGCTGTTGGCTGAAGTCAGACCACAGTGCACAGGTCAGCATGGTTAGGAGGAGCTAGAAGGTGAGAGATGCGAAAGATTAGTGCAATCAAGGTCATTCCTGGAAAGGTGCTTTTATTGTCATCATTCACACTGTAGATGATAAACAGTTATGGAGTTAGCAAACCTTTTCATGCCTGTGACCTCACTGGAGTTCTTTGATGTTGTAAGTCTGCCAAATCCTGCCACTTAGTGCTTTATGACCTTGACCATTTACCGCTTCTCTCTGGACCTCAGTGTTCTTAGGATGCAAAAAGAGGGTCAGGGGTGAAATAGGGACTTTCAAACTGTGCTCCCCAATCGTAGGACGCCTCTGGGACAAGGGTGAAGGGCAGGACTCTGTCTCTCTCCTTCCCTTCACCTTATCCCACTTAAATTGTGCGATTCTACAAGCTTCTGTTTAAACGAATATGTTCCTCCATTACAAACAGTTTAAATGGACGTGGACTGACACTGAGGAGTTATTGTTAATCATGATAGGGGTGACATGATATTGTTCTTATGTTTTTTTTAAAGATCCTAATTTGTTAGAAATGCATAGTGAAGTACTTGTGGGTAAAATTATGTTTTGTCTATTTTGTTTGTTTATTTGTTTAAAAAGCTCCAGAAAAAAAAAAAAAAAAAAAAAAAGGTTTTCTGGGGGTAGTGGTACGTGAGAGATTAGCAGACTGCTAACAATTGTTGAAACCAAGTGATTAAACCTTGGAGTTTTAATACATTTTTGTTCATGCTTTGGTGTGCCATTGAAGATTTCCATAATACAAAGTTAAAAATACTAAAAGTGTTTGAGAGCCACAGGAGAAAGTGAAGTCTCAGTTCCCTGCGTGTTCTGTGACCTGAAAGGTTTGCAAATACGGAGACCACCACTTAGAGAGGGTTAGGGACTCTCCCAAGGTCGCACAAAGATTAACTGAAGGTGGTGATGCAGCCCAGGCTTCAGATCTGAGGAGCTCCCCATCCCCTCCTTTCTGTACAGTTGCAAACTCAAGTGAAAATGATTATCCAGGGAGAACTTGAGGGGAATAAAAGTGAAGAGGGGAGCCTTAGGAGGAGCATGGAGAAGGGGCAAATGGAGACTTGCTCTGCAATAAGAAGCTTTTGAGTGAGAAAATTATTTGCTGTATGGGACTGCCCTACATATTGTGAAATGGCTCTGTTCATGAGAATTTCATGGGATCTGCTAGTGATTATGACAGGCCCAAAAGTATTGTGACAATACACACACACATACTCATATACTCACAGGTCCACATACTCTTAGTTCCAATTTTTCTGGTTCCTTATTTCTCTCCATCCCTAACTACCTGGAGAGCAATTCTAGAGCGTTTTAGAGCCCTGGGGCAGCGACCTGAGGGAGCACATGTTTACTGAGGAACTATTTTGCAATGGTTGATCACCAGACTCGGGAATCAAACTGCCTGGTCAAATCCTGACTGTTGCACCTGCTAGTTGCATGACCCTGGGCAAGTTACTTAGTATCTCCAAGCTTCACTTTTCCCCTTTGTAAAGTGCAGATAATACTAGCTGTTACTTTGTAGGGTTGTTTTGAAGATTAACTGGGCCTCCATGTGGAAAATGCTTAGTAATGGAATCTAGACCATGCGGTAACCCAGCAAATGTTCACTCATATCAGTATTATGTGTGCCAGCCATTGCCACGTGTTATTTCTAATACTCTCAATAACTCTAGGAGTTAGACATACTTTTCTCTTTTGGCAAAGCCAGGAATTACCTTTTCCTCCCTTACAACTCAGGAAAGAGTTATCGCTGTCATCTTAACATTAAAAAAATTAAAAATTTAAAAAACTAAAATGAAAGGCAAACAAGATAAACACATTATTATGTCATTTAAAAAAAAAAAAAAAACCAGTGCATGCTCATTGTAAAAAAATCTCAGAAATACAAACAAAGAACAAGAGACCAGGTAAAATTTGTCTATTTCCTGCCCAAGCATGCAACAAGTATCTTTTGAGTTTCTGCTCCATGCTGGGTACAGTTTTAGGCCTTGAGGAAAGAGTAGTCAACAAAAAAGAGAAACATCTCCGCCCTCAGGGAGTTTATATTCTGGGCAGTGGGTGTTGGGGAGAAGGTGGAGACAGACTATAAATGAATAAGCATATATATCTCATAATGTCAGGTGAATGTTTATAAAGAAAGAGTTGAGAAGGAAGTCTAGGAATGCTGTGTGGGAGTGGGGATGCCAGAGGAGTGAGGAGTAAGATTTGAAAAAGAGTGGTTAAGGGAAGCCATCCTGAGAGTAACATTGGAGAAGAGACCTATGAGCAGGCCTGAGGCTTTCTGGAGAAGGCCACGGTGTATCGCAAAAGGAGGAGCAATGCACTTTGAGCTAGGAGATGTCAGTTCTAGACACTAGCTTGCTGTGTGACTTTAGGCAAGTCACTTTCCCTCTCAGAATCAGTTTTCAAATCTGAACATTGTGGTAGCATAGGGATTATCTTCACTAAAGACACTTGTACAGACACCTCCTAAGATTCTATAATCCTCATCAAGGCTGTCCTCAGACAAAACTGTGAAGTTGGCAATAGTTCCAGTTTTCTTCCTTTTCTGGTGTATTTTCCTCCACTAGGTGGTGCCTGTGCCTGTCACCCTCAGGGGCCAATTGTGGACACATTTTCGGCTTCCACGCCTTAGCAACACTGGGTGAAAAAGAAGATGGTATACCTTCTTGCTAAGTACCATTGACTGGTAACAACTTGGAATGTTACTACTCCATTGGTGGATACTCTTTTATGACTGCCCAGAAAGCTTTGTGTCACAAAGCAATGTACCAGTGGTAGAATTTCTAAGACTGACTGAAGACATTATTTGGGGGAATATTGGTACTTCCTGATAGCTGGAAGCCATACTATTAATAATATAACTAATTGTAGCCCCCACAAATATCCAGAAAACTCACTGAGCAACTTCCAGTCATCACTTACTGGGTGAATGCTAGCATATTCATATTTTGTAATTTCTTAAGATATAAAGGCCATTCCAGACAAATTCCTGGACCTTTTAGTATTGATTATCATTTTAATCAGATAACTCAGTGAATTAAAATACCAGAACTCTGGAGTCTGTCATCATTTTCCAGATTGTTTTCCTTCAGAGGATCCCTGGAACTGTCATCCCTGAAGTATATCCTGCTTCCTCTCAACTCCCTCCTTCTTCTCTCTCTTCCTGCTCCTCATACCCAGCTTATTTGCTTTGACCACTTGGATTTTTCTCCAAACAAGATAAAGAAAATGTGTTTGGTTTTCAGTGTTATTTGCCACAAACCCAGGGTCCACAGAACCTGGAAAAATAGAAGAGGTTCCCCTCTTCTACTGCAGATTGTAGAGAACCCTGGTCAGGTCTCAGATTCCAACCCACTTGGAGGAAATTAAGACATAAAAGCAGTAACAACTTGGTATATCAAAGTATGTGAGTAGGGGCAGCGTACCAATAGTTGCAGAGCCCTGGTATAGCCTTGTGCGTTTAGGAAGCCAGTGGTCCAAGCTGTACCTGTTATCCTTGTAATTAAGAAGTCATTCCTATGTGTGTCCCATATCCATTCCTGTTGCTCTGTGAACATGAAAGGTGGCTCGGCAGAATATGGCCAAATGCATTTGTATGGAGGGGGTTATTTTCCCCAGTGTGACTGCGGATCTTTCAGCTCAGAGGCTGATGAAAGAAGAGAGAAAGCTGTGTTAATAGGCCAGTCTTAAGATGCAAGGCACCCAGGCAGAAAACATAAAACATTGGTAAATGTGATACTCAGTTTTGTGAAGTAAACTCCATTTAAGTCCAAAGAAATAAGGTGTGTCAAAGTCCAAAGGACTTACCCAAGCCATTTATTTCATAGATGAGGGACTGAGGGTTGATGAGGAAAGTGGCTTGTCCAAGTCAGTGACCAAGCTGGGTAAGGCTGAGTACCACTGACTGATAGCAATTTAAAATGTTACTCTTCCATTGGTAGATACTATTGCATGACTGCCCAAAAGCTTTGTGTCACAAAGCAGACAACTTAGAATGTTACTTCTACGTTGGTAGATCCTCCACTGGTAAATACTTTAAAGTCTTAAGCCAGATCTGGGTCCACTTGTTTCCTGACTTTACACTCTTTCCCATAGATTAATTACCCATCTGTCTACTAATGGTCATTATTTGTACAGACTCCACTGGGCTCCAGACTGACAGATCCACCTGTCTACTGGAAATGTTAGCATGTTCTACAAACTCAACACTTCCGAAACAATCATCTTTCCTCCAAAATTCCTTGCATCCTGATCTTCATTGGTGTCACCCACTCTAAATTACATCATCTACCATGTTCAATCAGTCTTCAATTCCTGACTGTCCTGCTTCCTTAAACTGTTTATAGCCAACCTCTCTTCTCTGTACCTTAAATCCTCTTTATTTCTTGCTGTGACTATTTCCCTAGTATTACAATGCCCACTTCTCTGAAATTCAATCCCTGCACCCCCTTCAACCTGCTCACCAACATCCAAGAGTCAGATCTTTCCAGAATGCAAACCTGACTCTGTCACCTCTAGCTAAAAGCTTTTCAATAAAATCTGAATTATTTGAAGTTCCCCCAAACGCACCTGGCTTTTTAATTATCACTTTTTTTACTTGGCTTATCTTCTATTTCCAGTGCACCATTTTGCAGAATGCTTATGCCTTTACAGGATTTTGCCAGAGTTTTCTGTCTTCTGAGAAGCCCTTCATAACTTCTCCCAAAGTGTAACTTGTTCCCTACCTTATTCATCTGTTCCCACTATGCTTTCTGCACACTTTAATCAAAACACCTGGAATTACGACATTTAATTGTGTACATATTTGAGATCTCATCCATCTCAAGTTCTCTATTGCCTAGCTCAGTATCTGACCTATAAAGGGGCAATATGTATTTTTGTTTAATAAATGGCTGACTGGATAAGAGAACCAGTTGAATATCTAATGATATTCAACTGGAGAAAGAGCTCAGGAACCTTAGGCATGTTGCATTACGTAACCAAAGCACATGACCTAGCATGTGCGTCACTGTCAGAAACATTACACAGTGGTTAATTCCATTTACCCCTGAGCAAAGAAGTCAGAAGGGAAAAGAAATCTGGCCTTCCAAAACAGAAGGGGGAGGGGAATAGTGTATTTAAGGGCCTCCTCAGCTCACATTGTGGCCTTTCTAATCCAAGCCACATTTTGGCCTTGGTCTTCGTCTCTCAGCCCTGTGCCTGTTTGCAAAGCGTTTGTTTTGTGTGTGCATGGCAGCACATAATCTTAAGCTTTGCTTGCCTCTCAGATTTCCCTCTCTCCCCCTTATCAGTGTCTTTCTGAGCCTCAAGTGTCCTGGCAGTCATATCTGTTGCTTGAGTTTTCACCCATTTCCCTCCTTTCTGATAGTGGGGCTTTCTATCTGCTTTCCTTGATTTTCCTTGATCTTGTTAGACCTTGTGATGACCTCAGGATCTGGAATTCTCTATCCACTGTTTATATACCCCTAGGAGAGAAGACACATTCTCAGCAGTAATAACAGTAATGAAAGCAGCCAGCTTATAATAAGCACTTACTATGTGCTGGACTATGCTGAATGCTACACTTTGAACACTCTGAGACTGGGTTATAAAGTTGCATGACTCCCTGAAGTACCCATGGCTAATGGGTGGTGAAACTGGAATTCTAATCCATACCAGTTTAATTTTGTCTCTCTTCATCCTCAAGGCCTAACACATTGCTTGGAACACCGCAATTACTCAGTAAATGTTCCATGAGAGAATGAATATATGAATGACTGAATGAATGAATGATGGTGCCCCCAGTGGCTAATGCAAACATTTGAAGAATGTAGAATGAAAAGGTAAAGAAGGAAGAGAGGGAGGGATAGAGGAAGAAACAGAGGAAAAATCTGAATGAACATTATAAGATTTCAAAGAGATTGGCTAAGAAATCTCAGATATGCAAAGTATATTTTATTTGCAGGTGATTTTCAAACAGAAAGACAATTTACATCCATTAGAGCATTTCCCACCTTTAGTCCTTTAGGAGATACACGGTTGTCCCTCAGTATCCACCGGGGATTGGTTCCAGCACCAACCCCCGCAATGCCAAAATCTGAGGATGCTCAAGTCCCCAACGTAAAATGGCATTATATTTGTGAATAACCCACACACATCCTCCCATATACTTTGAATCATTTATTGATTATAATACATAATCCAATGTAAATGCTATATAAATAGTTGTTATGTGGTATTGTTTCATTTGTATTATTTTTATTATCATATTTTAATTTATTCTGGAATATTTTCAATCTGAATTTGGTTGAATCCATAGATGTAGAGGCTACAGATAAGGAGGACCAATTGTACACTGATTTCAAAGATACTCTCTTTGCCAAAAATGTTTTTGGATTCGTCTTTTGAGAATCAGTGCCTGGGACATGTTTCCCCAGATATGCTCAATGGAGCCTCCTTGTCATCCTCTGATAAGGGCCCTGATGAGTTCTCAGGCAAATCTTGGAATTATGTGGGTGACCATGCTGAGTGAATATGAGCTTTTGAATAGAAAAGTGACTTTGGAATAACAAGGCTGATTTTGAGGAGACTATCATCAGAACTGATTAAGCCTTGATAGAGCCAGTATTAAGCTCTTGGGATGACCCCTTTACAGAACAGCCCCCCAAGAGGCTGATTAAATCTGCTAAAAACAAATACAGTATCTTGACCTTCCCTTTCCTAAATTCTAAAGCTGGAGTAACAGAAACTGCTTTTATCAAATCTGCTCAGTTTACAGATTGAAAAACTAAGATCCATGGATGTTTACTTGTTAAGATAAGCTAAGTGAGTAAGGTTAATCAGCAAATTGGTAGCAAAATTGAAACTCAAATTTAGATCTGTTGACTTTCACATCAATGCTCTTTCCACTGGGTCACTTTATTTTCCCTTACAGTGTGGGGTGATAGTTATAATTATGGGTTTATATTAGTAAGATTATTAGAAAACATCATATAGCTATTGAATAACTTTTTTAAAGAACTTCTTATATGCCAATCTGCTGTCCTAGACATTCTTTAAGGTTCAATGAGAAATGCAAGTTTATTAGGAAAGGTAAATATTCCTTCATTTCTTCCTTCTTTCTAACCATTCATCCTTCTATTTCATATATAGTTATTAAGCCATTTTTATATGTTATACATTGAGTTAGGAGATGAGAATTAAAGAGGAGAACAAGGCATAGTTCCATGCCTTGAGGAGCTCCCAGTCCTAGTAGTGGAAGCAGACTGGTAAATACATACATGACATCATGGTAACTGCTATAACTAAGCAATTAATAGAGTTTTGGGGAAGTACAGAGCAGAAACACTATGTTATGAAACACCCATGTTTATCATGAGGTCTAAAAAGTGCTCTGAAATTTCTTTTTTTTTTTTTTTTTTTTTTTTTGAGACGGAGTCTCGCTCTGTCGCCCGGGCTGGAGTGCAGTGGCTGGATCTCAGCTCACTGCAAGCTCCGCCTCCCGGGTTCACGCCATTCTCCGGCCTCAGCCTCCTGAGTAGCTGGGACTACAGACGCCCGCCACCTCGCCCGGCTAGTTTTTTGTATTTCTTAATAGAGACGGGGTTTCACCATGTTAGCCAGGATGGTCTCGATCTCCTGACCTCGTGATCCGCCCGTCTCGGCCTCCCAAAGTGCTGGGATTACAGGCTTGAGCCACCGCGCCCGGCTGAAATTTCAAAGACATAAGTGATCTTTTCCACCTGGAAGGATTGGGGACTTGTTCATGAAGTGAATGTGTATGTAGGTAGAGTGTGTGCTCTGCCTTGTGTGGGGGTATAGTCATGTATGTAATTTTAAACATGTAGCCATAAATCAAATGAGAATAATCAACACTTCTGGATTCATGCCTCAGCTGTAGATAGTTACTCAGAGTATCTTTTAGGACCATGGTGTTAGGAAATTATTGGCCAATTCAATATCCATCACCATATGAATCAAGCCAATACAACTCCTTATCTTACCATCTCATAGCATTTATCACACTCTGTTGTGATTTCTTTGGTGTCTGTTTCTCCCCAATTGTCTCTGAGCTCCTTGGAGCAGAGACTATTTTGGTCTTCATCTCTGCATTATTCCTATTATTTCGCAGAATACTAGTCATGTTGGTAAGTGCTGGGTAAACACTGTTAAATGAATGAACAAATTAGAGATGGCTCCAAATGAGGAATAAGATAAGGTGAATTGAATGTGAGTGCTGTGAAGGAAAGGTGCTTTGAGAATTAATAGCATAGGCCTTAGAAAGACCAAACAGTGAAGGCAGACACATCGTGAGTGGCATTGACTGTGAGATATGGCCCTGGGCTCTCTGAGCTAACCAGTTACCTGTTGAAATATATATGCTTATCATCTTTCCCTGTCTCTCTGCCTCTCTTTCTTTCCAGTGAACCAGTATACCATCTATGCTAGCTTTAAGTCCCTTCCCTGTGGCTGTCCTTCAGCCTCTCCAAACGCATTTTTTGTTTTGTTTTGTTTTTTGAGATGGGGTCTCACTGTCACTCAGGCTGGAGTGCAGTGGCACCATCTTAGCTCACTGCAACCTCCACCTCACGAGGTCAAGCAATTCTCCTGCCTCAGCCTCCCGAGTAGCTGGGATTACAGGCGCCTGCCCCCACACTCAGCTAATTTTTGTATTCTTAGTAAAGACGGGATTTCATCATGTTGGCCAGGCTGGTCTCAAACTCCTGACCTCAAGTGATCCGCCCGCCTTGGCCTCCCAAAGTGCTGGGATTACTGGTGTGAGCCACCACACCTGACCTATCCAAACTATTCTTAGAGAGAGCTGCTAAGAGCTAGGTGGAATTGTAAGGGATATGTCCATGCTCCTCCTGCAGTCTTCACCTAGAATATAAGAGGAGGAGGATGTCACACTAGTTTTTTTTTTTTTTTTTTTTTTAATCTAGTGTGCCAAGAAGTTATCAGAGAGCTTCAAACAATGGAGTTACTGGATCTGGTTTATGATTTCCAAAGATCACTCTGACTACTATGTGGAGAATGGATTGTGTGAGGCCAAGAGTGGAGTCTCAGTTACAGCAGCATCATGATATGGAGCGATTGCTGATGTTATGACTTAGTATTTTGGTTAATATAATTATAATTTATTTCCTTATTAATATGAATACCAAGTAAAATACCAGAAAAGCACTCCTATTTTAGATCAACAGAGGATACGGGAGTTTTTGCACTTGGGTTCAGAAGTACTTGATTTGTAAACCCCAAGACATTTTCTGTAAAAATTTGAGGTTGTGCACATTTTTCTGGAGTCAAAGTTCTTTTAAGTTTCTTGAAGGGATCTATGTCCCCCAAATGGTGACTTACATGCTGAAAAACAGGGGGCATACCAGGTCATTTCCTGAAGCTTGTTCCCAGCTCTAAAATATGAACACTGTAGGGGATCTGTGAAAATGAGAATGTTGATGTTGAGTTGTCATATCAGACTGAGCAATTGCACTTTCCTTCATCTGTACCCTTGTTGGAGTAAATAGAATTTGGACCTTTTTTTCCTCTGAGGAAGAATTAGTTTATTTCTTAGAAATATAATCTACAACTTTGTTTATTCAAACTCTGCTTTCTGAGTTTCTCTGAGTTTTTAAATAGGCAAGTTCACTTCAAATGTGGCCTGAAGTGGTCCTGCCCATAAGCATTCACTGTGGACTTTGACCATGAATCCACAAATCCAGCCATCTATCCACCCTTCCATCAATCTACTCTTCCATCCATTACCCATCTATTAACTCTCCTTCCCTCCCTTTCTTCCTTCCTCCCTATCCCCTCTCCCCACTCCCTCCATCCCTCCCTCCCTCCCTTCTTTCCTTCCATCCACCCTTCCATCAATCCATCCCCTTTCATCCCCATTCATTCCCTAATCCATCCACCCTTCTTACTTTCTTCTTTTCTGCTGTCCGTCTACCCATCCATCCATTCATCTGTCCATCCGTCCTTCCATTCTTCGATACATGTAATCTTCCATTTACCAGGCTTTGTGCTAGGACTGGAGGAAGAGTTAGGAGATTCCAATTCTTGTTTTTATGGCGCTGTGAGTTCTTAAAAAAAAAAATTCCCTGAGACATCTTCACTGAACCTTGTGCTTCCACAGAGTAGAGTGTGAAAACCACTCACTGAAAACTAATTTGAAAAAGTTAGTGTTCTTCCTGCATAGTTCTATCATTATAAATATTCCTGGTAGTGCTCTAAGTCTGGATCTAGATTACCAGAGGCTCCTGTATCAACAGTAGTATTTTAGATCAGTAACAGTTTCTACCCTTAGGTTAGCAGGTGCTGGAAAACCAATAGAAAGTTTGAAATGGAGCCCTCTCTTTGAGAAAGGGCAGGCTGAGGTGAGACCAGAGAAAGGAGCTGCCAGTCACTTAGCTTCTGGGACTCTCTTTTCCCACAGCCTCCCAAAGCCCTTGTTTAGTGATGCTGAGCCTTCACGTTCGGTGTATGCCTCTGGATGTATGATGTAGCAGAACACCCTTGTGGCATGAGGTTGTTTCAGTTTCTGAAGCATTTTCGACATGTACCTATCATATTCCCACTCGCCTTGTAAAACAAGCATTTTCATTTAATACAGTGAGGTCTTTGTATTCTCAAAAACAAACACATGGTCTAAGGCTCTAGGACACAACCTACCTTTTTCTCCAACCCCCACTTTCATCCCCCCCACCGCCCGACTCTGTCCACCCTTACAAAGCCCAGTGTTAGCAGAAATATCTGTTTACAAACAAGGGTTCCAAAAGAACAGTATCAGTAGCTCAAACAAGCGTCTGAAACATGCCCCTGATTCTATACTTGGGATCCCTGTGAACAGTGTGTATCACTGGCAGCAGCTTTCACAGAAGGCTTCCTGCCTTTCCATCTTTCCGTCTGTCCTCGTGTCTGACTTTCTCTATCTCCTTCTCCTTATTCATTGAAACCATGGGGAGCCTGAACTGGAGAGGCAGTCAGATGCTGGCCTGGGCATTGTGGATATCTAGGAGACAAAGCCCAGACAGGGAGTTGCTTGCAGACAGCAAGACAAACCCAAACACATCCGCCTGCAGTGTCATCTGAAGCAGAAGCTGATTGAAGAAGGATTATTAATTGGGTGGATGTAATAGTCACATGATAATCATGCAGCTCTAAGCATTTTTCTAAGGAAATCATCAACTGAGGAGCCGCTATTGCTGCTCTCTTGAACTTGAGTCTACTGTAGCTCCCTATTACCTATGCATAACAGCTAATATATTTAATGCATTATATATGTCGGGCACTGTTCATAAAATTTTGCATACATTAACTCTTTAATCCTCACCATGACCCTCTGAGGTGGGTACTATTATTACTGCAATTTTCCAGATGAAAGATGAGGAATGTTAAGTGAATTTCCCAAGGTCCACACAAGTCAGTGGTGGAAGCAGTCTTCAGAGTGCATATTCTAACTCCTCCACCATAAACCTGTCTAGATTGGGTCTAAATTCTGCAGCCTCACATTCACCTTCCTCCCTAAGCATTGTTTACTACCATAACTTTCCCTCGTTGCTTCCACCAGGATTCTCAACTTCAGCACTATTAACATTTTGGAATGCATAATTCCTTGTTGAGGAGTTTGACAGCATCCCTGGCCTCTAGGTACTGGACACAGTAGCCACACCCTCCTCCCGAGTTGTGACAATCAAAAATGTAGACATTGCCAAATGTTCCCTGTGGGCAAAATCTACTGGTTGAGAACCACTGACTTACATGGATTCTTCTGATTAAATGGAATCACCTGATACTCCTAAAACACATATTTCTCTCTCTATGCTTTTTCACATTTGTTTTCCCCCTTGACCTTACAGTGTTCTCGGCCTCCTCCTCATCAATCTTCTCTGTTTCATAGTCTTTCAGTTTCTGAGCATCTTTTACAGCCAGAGGAAATACTAACCTGTCTGGTTTCTGATCTGCTTGTTTTTATACCTTTTTTTATTTAAAAAATGGTCACCACTTCCAAACTTTTGATTTAAAGTCCCTTAAAGATCCCTGGAGTCTTGAGTTTAAAATTTAGTTTGTACCATGAATTCCACAATATTTTACAGTCTACCATGTATCAGATCTCAAGCTAATCAATGAGGATATGAAGTCAAAGGAGATAAAATCCCTTTCTTTCAAGGAGTTTATGAGATAGACTCTCAGAGAAATCAAGGGATCTGAAGACCAACTCTCCATCCTCCTTCAGTTGAATAGATGGGGAAACCAAGAGACAGAAGGTAGATGACATTTGCTCAAGGTCAGCTAGAGACCAGGATCAAGGCTGAACTAATCATCCTCTACCTAGTGGAACAAAATTTAAATTATGAAGCCCCAAAGAGCATCTAAAAACTATTTATCCATTTAGAGCCTTAAAGGGTTTTTTGAGTTATTTATAATTTATGATTTTCTAACAGATGTCAAAACAATAGAAATTTAGTAGTGTATCAGACCTCTCTCTTTGAAAATGTGCTCATATTTCACCTTCTTCAGTAATGAATCTTAAGGCTAAATGACTCCAGATTGCCACATGAGCACTGGACAGGAGTCCTGAGACTTAAGTCCTGGCTCTGTTAGCTCAGTGACTGTCAAAAGGGATACCATATAATCCCCAGCTAATGATCCCCACCCACCCCTGTGGACTGCCCAAAAAACACCAAAGATTCATTCTTTTCTATGGAAGAAACTTTAGATCTTTTGGCATGTCATTCACAGCCCTTTGTGAGCTAGCCTCAGACAGCCATTGTACTTTATTTCCCTCAGTTACTCTGTGCACCCTCAATCCTATCAAAAGCAGATGTCTTTCTCATCTCGAGAGTTACCTTTAGGCGGACCTCACAGCTCTTGCCATTGCTCATGCTTCACCTTGTGCTAGAAAGTCTTGGCCCAGCCTCTCTTTCCCCAAATCCTGTACCTCATGCAAGGTTCGGCTCTTTTGAGACTCATCCAGGAAAACTTCCCTGCACCTTCTTGTCAGAATCAAGCAGTCCTTCTGCTGAGCTCTGTTTGCTTGTACCTCTACTATAGAACTCGACTTATTTCTCTTTATTTATCATTAAAAGCAGCCCCTTGTCCTGGTGTAGTGAGCTTTCTCCTGACTAAGCAGAAATATTTAGAAGTTAAAATGTGAATTCTGGAATCTGATTGCTTGGGGTTAAACCCCATCTTTGTCAGTTGGCCAACAGGTTACTCAGGATTAGGCGAGTTATTTGGACTCTCTGAGTCTCAGTTTTCTCATCTGTAAAATCTGTAAAATGGTGATAATAATAATATTTCCCTGTTCGCATTATTGTGAGAGTTACCTAAGTTATCTAGGCAAAGAGTTTCACACAACACCTGGCACATAGTAATCACTCGGTAAGCATCAGCTGTCATCACTCTCCCTGACTAGAAGGGTAATTCTGGAGGGCACCAGCCCTGCAAAGCAGAGATCTGCCTGTCTGGCCTTGTCCCTTTCTTATCTCCCTTTGCCATCTTTCTCCTGAAAGGCTCACCCTAGGCTGTGTGGGCCAAGATGAGGTGATGGCAGGCTCATCCGAGAGAGGAGCTTTTTCTCCAGAGCTCATCCCACACTGTGTGGGCTGTGTTTTTATACAACTTGCTGTAGGCCTGCATCAGGTATGAAATTTATATCATTTGACTTTCCCATGTGGGAATCTTCCCCATTCCTCTTGGCTGCTTACATTGGGTACAGGTGCTCAGTGCCTCCTCCTCCCAGTGCTCTTCGGCAGATGAGGAACCAAGGTCCAAAGATGAAAACAAGGCTGATGACTCATCTGGAGACACAGTTGGCACAGTGCCTGAGGTCTATGGTTGTTAAACTGCAAAAATGGATTAATTCTTTTAGAATTAATGGATTTCTTTTAGATTAATTAATATATTTTAGAATCAGAAGAACAAATAATATAGTAATAATACGTCATAATAAGGAATCCAGCCTCTCAATTACATTTATTTTTATAACAATGCAATCATAAATCATAATTATATATATATTTAATTCATGAAAGTCATGAAGTGACCATGGATGAAAAGAAATTTGCCCAAGATTAATAGTGGCAAATTAAAGCACAAGTTCATGTCTTATTACCCTCTATATAGAAATTTTTTTCTCTGCATTTTTAAGAAAACTGGTAGAATTTATTTTACCACAGTCATCTTCTTTCACAAATAAGAAAATGGACACCCGAGAGAGAATGTGACTTGCCTAAGTTCTTGCCAACACACAGCTAAGCTGTGTTTTCCTAACTCTCTGTTACTCTTTCACTATTTATACATTCAAACCTAGTGACCACTGATGCCAACCTCCCATTATATAGATGGAAAAATCGAGGGCCAGGAAGTTGAAGGAGCTTATATGATGTAACAAGGACCCCCACTCTTGCCTCTAAATCAGGGTGACCTCCAGTACTGAGAGGAGCATTTGAAAACTGGATACACAATTTTAGTTAGACAGCAGGAATCACTTCGAGAGATCTATTATACAACATGGTGACTATAGTTACTATTGCACACTTGAAAATTGCTAAGAGAATAGATTTTGAGTGTTCTCACCACAAAAATTCTAATAAGCATGTAAGATAATGCATACTTAATTAACTTGGTCCAGCCATTCCATAATGTATACGTATTTCATAGCATCATGTTGTACAGTATTAATATACATAACTTTTGTCAGTTAAACATACAATAATATAAATTTAAAAGAAGAAGAAAAGATTGTTTGAAACCTAAAAATCCACCCAAATTAGGTTTCCTCACAAACCTTGGGCACATAAATCTTTCATTTATTTATCCATTCAGCAAGCGTTTATTGAGGTCTTATGTCCTAGCCACAATATGGAGGGTTCTATATAGTGATACAGGCTCTATATAGTGATACAGGGTGGTGACAGACATGTACTCTGTGCTCTCATGAGGCTTACAGTCTAGCGGGGGAGAGAACCATTGGAGGTTGACCTCAGAAATGAGTCATGCTGTCAACAGTGATCGTTGCCATAAAAAAAAAAAAATTAGATCAACAACTAAACAACCAAAAACAGTATTAGGACCCCAGAAAGACTCAGGAGAAAAGAGACGCTATGCCCTCAACAACTATGTGTGTGAACTATCAAGAAACAGCCCAAGTGTCCTGTGGCTGGTACAGAAAGATGTGTGGGTCAAAGACTGACTACATCTGTGTCAGATAGCAGGTGCTTATCAACATTTATATAACTGATGGTGGAGATTCATGAAGACTGAAGGTCTGCTGGAAGAAATAATACTGGTATTGGTCTTGAAGATGAGAAAAGAGAAAGGACAGGGACAATAGGGAGATATTTCCACCTGTAGGAAACAGTGTGGGCCAAAGCGAGGAAATCTTACCGGGGTCTGTCTACATATTCAGAGATAGGTTGAGACCAATTTCTGAAATGTGAAGTTGATATTGGCCTTTACTCGGAGGGCATCAGAGAAAGAGGTTTGTCTGTTTGAGGGAATAGTGAAAAATAAGATTTTAAGATGATAAATCTGGTGATGCTTCACAGTCTGTATCAGGGAGCGATGAAACTTCTGGACCATGGGCCAGTTAGAAGAGTTTTCCAATAATGGTAATGATGATGGATTAAGCACCAGCTGTTTTTTCATACCCTTTATGGTGCATAATAGGATGCTCATTTTACCAAGTAAGAGAAGAAAAGCTCAGACCAAAATTATGACTTGCTCTAATCTCTGCTCCATGGTAGCAGAGCTGATATTTGAAATCATATCTCACACCCCAGCTTGGGAAGATAAATATCTCTCTCTCCTGTTAGTCTGTAAACTTGTAGATAGAATGCTATAGTATCCTTATAACTACATATACAGCATTCATTCAGTTAGAGTCTGTTGAGCACCTACTAAGCACCACCATTATGCTAGGCAATATGTGATATATTATTTTAAACTTTAAACATATGTGCATGAACATACACACAAGCAAAGTTACACAGAGAGATAAAAATGGAGTTGACAAGATGAGCCAAGGTCTGATTATAGCAAAACTGAGAGAAAGTTATCGTATCAGGGAAGCTTCCTTTACTTCTCCAATAGTATTAATGGCTATTGATGTCTTGCTCTCTGGAGTACTGAGAGGAAAGACCCCCCCCCCAATATTTTTATTAGTGACATTAAATTTACATGTCCATGTGGCTCTGTAGGGACATGTAAAATATGTTTCTGAGCTTATTAGAAACAGTTCTCTCCTTCTTCAATTCTGTCTCATTTCTCTGATACTTGTCACGTGCATTTGGTTTTTCTTTCCTCACATACATCCTTCATGATGCCCATTTCTTGGATGCTTATTGTACACTAGGCACTTTGATAAGTGTTCTATGAACAGTGTATTATTACATCCTTCCAACCAGAGCTGCTTCAAGGTCATCACAGAGCCAAAACTTAAAACAGCTGTATTCACTCCCAAATTGTGTTCTTCACCACCAGACTGTCCACTGTGCTTTCACTCATGCAAACACCCTCACATGCATTTCTTTATTTCCCCTTAAATACATGCATACATATAAGCATTTTGTCAACTTAATTGGTGCTTTCTACTTGCCAATCATTGTGCTGGCCTGGAAATATGAGCAGTCAGTCATGTGTTAAATGTTGTCCAGGTGATTCAAGTATGAGGTTAGTTGTGAAAGGGGATGATTAAATAACCAGTAAGAGAACTTCCAGCCCTGACTCTGCCTAATTCAATGAATGGTGAAGGGTCAGTCTTGGGGCTGCCATGCAGGATATGACAGCAGGATGAACTGATCCTTGACCATTTTCTGGCAAGTGGTATCATTGTCTCCAAGGCTTGATGAGTGAGTGGAGAGAGGAGCTTGTAGATTCTCAAGTTATGGAAATGACCGAAGGAAAGATCTCTCTTCCAAGACAGCCCCAACATCAGCCCTGCTCAGTCCACCAGGATCTGGTTTGTGCTGTGCAGCCTTCAAGGATGAACAAAACTATACTGTACTTCATTGACCCCATCCCCCACCGCTTCTTTCTTCTTGGTCTTTTTTTCTTGTCCTTCTCCACTTCCTTTCTTACGCTGATGTGCACCAATTTTAGATGCACTGATTTCATCAATAATGTGTGAAAAAAGAGAGGAATAAACATGCATCTTCATTTCAGAGAACAGTGTCAGAAAGAAAACTTTATGTGTGTATTTAACAGCACAAAAAAGGGGGGAAATAATCCCAATTCTGAAAAAGAAGGAAAGATATTTATTATTTTTTGTTTGTTTGTTTGTTTGTTTGAGACGGAGTTTCGCTCTCGTTGCCCAGGCCGGAATGCAGTGGCGCGATCTCGGCTCACTGCAACCTCTGCCTCCCGGGTTCAAGCGATTCTCTTGCCTTAGCCTCCTGAGTAGCTGGGATTACAGGCATGCAATACAATGCCTGGCTAATTTTTTGTATTTTTAGTAAAGACAGGGTTTCATCATGTTGACCAGGCTGGTCTTGAACTCCTGACCTCAGGTGATCCGCCCAGCTCAGCCTCCCAAAGTGCAGGGGTTACAGGCGTGAGCCACATTGCCTGGCCGGAAAGATATTTATTATTAATATACATTTTTGAAAAGTGTAGCTACAATGATCCCTTTCTATGCAAATGAGTATTTGGATTCTCTTACTAAATCGTGGAAATGGCACTATTTATTAAGTGCTTGTTATTGTCAGTTTACATATGAGGAAACTATCAAGGAGATAGAGATTTTGCCCAAGGCTACACAGCTAACAGGGAGCAGAGCTGAGATACACAGATCAGCCTCATGCCACTGTCCATGTGTTGTAACACTTGTTTTGTTGCCAGTGGCCATGTGCCAAGTGCTGTCACATTTGTATTCTCATTAGTTCCCCCACTACAACTGTCAGAGGAAGATGTATCATGTCCATTTTACAGATGGGGAGACTAATACTGGGAAAGGTGCCCTGACTTTTCCATCCATAGCTAGTAAATGGCAAAGCCAGCATTTGAACTCAGATTTACTGGCCTGTAATCCCCCAACCTTTCTATGTCCATGCAGACTGCTTACACATGAGCAAAGGAGGAAGACTGGAGACACAAGAGCCAAAGGGAATTACTGGTGCACCTTGAGCCCTCAAGAGCAGTTTGCTGTCACAAATGCATCACATAAGTCTGTGTATTATTAAAACTTACGGGTTTCAGGAATCCTCAGGCATACTATTCTCAAGCTTGCCTCACATCTGGATAGCCTTAAATAGTTTGCAAGGAAATACGCATACATTTATCTCTTTTCTCTCTCAGAAGACATCTGTAAAGTGTACAGAATAAGATTCTTCATCCTAGTGTATATGTGGGAAAACTGAGGTTCAGAGAGGTGAATTAACTTGCCTGATGTCACACAGCTAGTAAAAAGGGTGAGCAGACCCATGTAGTCAGGGTACTTTCAGGTAACAGTTCCCGGCAAGGAAAAAGAATACAGGCAGGAGAGCAGAGACAGGTGCCATCGAGGGTGCTCAGTCTACTGCTCCATGCCATCCTGAGAAGGGCAGTCTTGTCCTCCTCCTACACTTGCATGGCCAACACATGGGAAACACCTGAGCTAACCTGACCTTGAGAATTGTTCCATGTGGTTACTTTCAATGCTCCTGCCTCTGTTGTACAAGATACAGAGATGTCCAGAACCCAGTATAACTTGGTATAATCCTCCAGTCCTGTATGTCTCCCTTTAAGCCTCCTCCTTTCACTGAGCCTAAGGCAAATCTTTTGACCCAGGGTGGACCCAGAGGGATGAGGATGCTGAGGAGCCGTCCCCCAAGTACCCTCCTCAGTGACATCCCAGCCTTCCTCTGAATGCCTGATGGTGCTGAGTCCTCCAGGTCATTTTGGTGGGTCTCCCCCCGACTGAACCAAGTGCAGGGACCATGGGTATACTTAACCCAAATCTGTCTGTTTTAATCACTCTCCTCTGGACAGATAAAAGCTTTCCATAGGATTGCTCTCTCAAGCATTCCTCTGTGGCTTTGATACTAGCGATTAAATCATGGAAGGGAAAGCAAAACAAAACAAAACAAAAAAGGGACCAGCTCCAACCTTTAGCTTTTAATTTTTTTAGCCTCATGAAAGAAACCAGATTGTTGACCTAAATTCCCCCTTTCATCCCCTCATCCTCTCACCTCTTCTTGTATTCTCCTGGCAGATGTCCCACAGCTAGTGGGCATCCTTTAATTGAAGGGTCTGAAACTGCCTTTTACCCTGCCCTGCAATGACCTTATGTCTCCCACAGGGGAACCAATGCTGGGATACCTGGAGTCACTGGGATCTTGGAATCACAGAATGTATATGGAAGGGACTTCTGTGACCGGATCTAACACTCTCATATCCTAAGGAAAGGAAGTGAGGAAGCCCAGAGTGGAGAGCTACTCACCCAGAGACCACAGCACAGCATAGCAGACCTGGACATTACAGCCTTCATGGTGGACTGAGAACACCAATCCATCATGGAAAGCATCTTGGTGGGGAGCTTTGGCTCTGGAGTGAGAGCGATGAGAGTTAGAATCGTGATTCTCCCAATCCCTCACTGGATCCTTGGAGGGAAAATCAATTAACCTTTCTACATCTCAGTTTCCTTATCTATCAAAAAAATACTAATAAATCCCACTTAGTCTGTGCTTAGTAAAGAGACTACTACATAGAGGCTTTCAGAAAGTGTTTGTTATTATTATCATTATTTATTTTAAAATACCACTTTTTCACAGAAGAAATGTCCTGGTAGAGTTTTTTCTCCTTCTATATCTGCTCTCCCAATGACAGAAAACAAACAATAACACGAATTGCATATAAATTGCCATCCTTTGCTAATTATCTCAGCCCCCCCTCCCTGCCCCCAGACGGTGATGACAGAAAGTCAAATGTTATCAGAGATAATTTTATGTTGACTTAAAGCTTCCCAGGAAAACATCCTAGGCAAGACCACAGGAAGAAAGCATAGCTAGAGTCCCCCTCAACTGTGGGGGAGCTTTCGAATTTGAAATTAGGAGACTCAAATTCCAGTTTTTCCTACCCCTTAGTGCTGTGGGACCTTAGGCAGGGGACCTCGCCTCTCTGACTCTCCAGTTTTCTAATCTGTAAATAGTACCTATTGTAGCAGATTATTGTGAGGATTCTAGGAGACACCTTGAGAGGGAAGTTGCTGCCCACATGCCCAACACACAGCAGGTGATTCAGAAACACAGAAACCCCACTCCCCAGTGAGGAATGTTTCCTGTATGTGATAAACACACCACCAATTTTGCTATCTTTCTAACACACCTTGCTCTACTCAAAACACCCATTGAGTAAATTGAGACATTGCATTGTAACAAGAGAAAAATTCTGAACTGGGAACAGATATTAGGAGATAAGATAGATTTTAGAAAAATTTCAGTGGCAGAGCTTAGAAAACTGGTTGAACGATGGTTTGCTAGGGCAGTCATAACAAAGGACCCCAACCTGATGGGCTTAAACAACAGAAATTTATTTTCTTAAAATTCTGGAGATCAAAAGTCCAAGATCAAGGTGTCAGCCGGGTTTGTTTCTTCCAAGACCTCTCTCTCTCTCTCTTTTTTTTTTTCTCTCTCTCACTGGTTTGTAGATGGTCGTCTTTTCCTTGTATCTTCACATAGTCTTTTCTCTGTATTACTTGTGTCCTAATTTTCTCCTCTTATAAGAACACCAGTCAAATTGGATTAGGATCTGCCTTATCACCTCACTTTAATTTAATTACCTTTTAAAAGACTGTATCTCCAAATACAGTTAAATTCCAAGGTACTGGGGGTTATATCTTTAACATATGAAGTTTGGTGGAACACAATTTAGTCCAACACAATGAAAAAGAAAATGGGAGGCAGCCAAGAGTGTGGGAAGAAAAATCAGTATAGACCTTGGAAGTTAGAGGAAACCTGAGTCAGAAACCATCAGGCAGGTAGGCCGGTAACGGAAGTCCAGATGCCAAAGGACAAGCTCGAGGAGGCACTCCAGATGGACAACTATGCCTGGACAAACTTTGGATTCTAGTGAAGTGGGGTGAGCCCAGTGGAATAGATTACTATTTAGTAATAAAGAACCATCGATTCTTAGTTAATTGTTTAGGTCCATACAGTAGAATGATAAAGACAGCAGCCTCCTGGCTTTCAATTCAATTCACCTTGCTTGTGTGGGTGCTGTAGAACTTACAGAAATCTTTCCAGAGGGGGCCATACCTTTAAACAGCCTACAACAAAACATTTGGCCTTTGGCACTTAATGTGGTGACCATGACTAAGAGCCTGGGTGTGGGAATTCTATAGACCTGGATTCTGAGCTGTGTTGCTTTGGGCAACCATTTCCCTATCCTGAGCATCAGTCTACCCTGAAGAGGGAACAATGCTGATTGATTTGTTGTGAAGATTAAGCAAGATAATTAACATAGAGTAAACGATAGCATGTTCTCAATAAAGAGTAAGATACTCTTATAGAGAAGGCAGAAATAGGGAAGAATCCCCCCTTTCTTTATTTTTAACTTTCAATAACAAACTCTGCAGTGCACTTATAACATACCAGACTTCAGGTTGGATGTTGGGCATTTATAAATGAAGCAAACAGCCACATATGTGGGAAGCACAGATCTTGAATGAGTAATTACTCGGTGATGAGGTAGTTTTAGAATGGGGAGGAGTATGAGGAATATACAGGAGGAAGATATGCCTGAGTGGCATGGGGTCATCAGACAGACTTGCCTTGGGGTAATATCTACCGTGATGATCTTTAGAGAATACCCCTAATGCCCAGAGTATTCTCCCACACTTTGTACAGCCTTAGCCAAGGTTCTGAGAGACTCTTTCCATGCCTTTGAGCTTTTTTCTTTGGTGAATGTTATTCCTTTCTGGGATGAGATTGAATGCATAGATAAGAAAAAGAGGCAATGAAAAAAAAGAGACATCAAGTTTCTGGGGGCCTATAGAACCCTTTTCACATCCAGCCTAGCTGCAGGAAGATGGGGTGCATTAGAAAGATCAGCTGGCCAGGGTTCCAGCGATAGTACCTTCACAGGAGGACCAGGGCAGGCTCCTTTCCTGCTGCACCTCAGCCTCTCCCTGTGTGCAGTGTGCCCAGACACACTTCTGTAGAGGGACTCTTGCACACTTTCATTGTCTAATTCTATGTGCTTATAGCATTGAGACAGACATATGCTAATTATATGTAGATTGTGTGCAAAATTGCATGTGGCCTTCCATCTTGCCACATGGGACTATATGCCCTGGGATCATCCTCTAGTCCCACACACATGGTGCTGACTTCAGACACATTTGCACCATTTTTTTTGTACTATGCCTATATCTTCATGGAGAACTGTGAGGAAGGGCAGTGTGGAGATGTGGGTGTTCTTTTGTGTCCTCCAGAGAAGAGCATTCTGTGTCCTGTATAGAGATCCTCAGGGGAGACAGAACCTAAGCATGCAAGAGTTGGGAATGACATAAGGCATCTAATTCAAATCAACACATATTTTTGAGCACCTTCTCCTTACAAGGAACCATTCTAACAGAGAACAAAAGAGCTCTTAAATTCTAGCAAGGGATCATTTTTATCCCGACCCCTTCTTTTACAGAGAAGGGAAATTAGGTTCAGCAGCATAGAGGAGGTGGTATGACTTGTCCCAGGCAAGGTTACCTGGCAAGTCAAGCCTGATTTCTGGTGCCAAACTTCTGGTTCTGAGCTGGTGATACAGGGATGCTTCCCTTTCAGACCCTAAAATAAGACTACTGTTGATTAAGTTATTTTCATATAGAAATAAAACCCCATTGCCACTATACTCCCCCAACCTTATGGAAGCTCCGTGATTTTCTTTCACTACTTATACTCCAGGTAAATATTTCCCTCTGAACTTGTGAATCCGCTGCTTCAAGGTTCTCATTTCCCTTAATGTGTTTCTTTTTGGTTCCACTGAAAACCCTCTCTTTGCCCTTCCTCTCTGCCTCCCATGGCTAAGCCACCCCTTATTTCTTAGCTCTTTGGCGGAATCTGCCTTTTCTCACTTCTTCCCCCTTCTCTCAATTGCAAACAGAGGTGGCCTGAGACTGGGTCCCAAGCCCCGGCAAGGTTCTGAACTGAGAGCACCCTACAGATGTGTAAACATTTTACCTTGCTAACTAGGCTAGCTGCCTTCCAAAGGCAACAGGAAAACCAGGGACTTGGAGCCCCTGGCAAAATAAAAACCTGCAGAGAGAGAGACAGAGAAGGAGAGGGAAAAAGGATCTTGTTTTAGATTTTAATTTTCTCGTTAGAAGGTCATTCATTTTCTTTTCATGAGTGATAGGGTTAGTTGGGAGAGACAGAAGGTGAGCTAAGAGGTGGGAAAGAGCATGAATGTCATGGCTTCAGGAACCTCTGCTCTCACTGGTTCCCATAATGGGCAGCAACAGATAGATCTGGGGCAACTCACTTCAAATCTGGAGTTGGATCTTAGTCTTTTGAAGGAGTCAGTGGGGAGGCAGCTTTTAATATGTAGTCTCATGATATCATCTAAGCTGACGGAATCTATGATTTCTAAGAAGGGTTTGCCAGTGGGTTTGAGGAGGACCGGGGCTTTTTTGAGCCTTCCTTCTTGATATATCGGGCAAAATGCCTTCAGGGTACCCTCTCTTTCTGGCCTTTGTATTTTGTTTCCTGTCATTTCTTCACTCCTTTTCATCCTCTACATTGCCCCTGAACCCTTCAGCATCTTAACAATGAACTCTCATTTGGACAGCCGTTGTATGCGGAGGATGTCATATTCACTATGTCTTTTATGACAATATATTTAGAGATACAGATGAAGGAATTAAGGCTTAGAGGTGAAGCAATTTTGCCCCATTTGTACAACTAGTAACTGCTGTTGTCAAGATTCAAAGTAAATTACCATGAGTCCAAAGATCCTGATCTTTCTACTTTACCAAGAATACATTTTATTCTCTGATTCTCTCTGTACTTTAGTTATAGAGACATAAGTTAATGCCCTTGATTCTGTTTGTCCTTAAAATCCCTACCCTTTCGCATCTCCTGCTCCATGTAGAATCATTCCCATGCCTGCTGTAGCAAGGTGCTGGACAGGTTACTGGAATGACACAGACATAACCGTTGCTCTCGAGAAGAATACAGTTTAGCAGAGAGGGGATAATGGTGAGAACACAGACAACGCCAAAACCGAAGTGCACGTGTCGAGTTTCCTAAAAGTAAAAAGAGTTCAAAGAAGAGAATAATCACTATTCACAGGGCAGTCAGGAAGAACTTCTTGAAAGAGGTACCTTGCATGTTAGTCATTGGGAAGTCTAGAATAAAGAAAATCAGACTTGGACCTAGTATGTGACACAGAACCTCACTTAACCCCCTCCTTTACCAGATAGAGGATTAGGACCCAGAGGACATCAGAGGAGGCACTTGGTGCTTCATTAAGGTTGTCCTGATGGTAAGAGCAGGATGACTTTATAAGGAGACTCTGGCCATTTCCTGAAAGATGGTTGAGCAGGAAGTGGGAGGAGAGATTTAGATTGGCATAGATGCTAGGCCAAGACTGCTGGCCATGTCAGCTGCTAACAAAGAGATTTACACCAATTCTAAGCTCCCACTGCCCACAAAGGAGTGAAGACTGTGTGGGCCTCCTCTATTGATTTTGCTAGAAGCTCTCCATGCTCATTTGATGAGCACTAATGGCAGGTGAACTCCCAGAGTTATGGTGACCACGACAATTCTCCAGCTGAGAGCGGTCACTGTCCTTCTAAATGAACATCTTTTATTCACTCTCCTCTCCCTCTCTTTCTTCTCCCACCTGGCCTCATACATCATCTGACACTTAAAATACACTCTTAATTAGAAAGTCCTCTTCCCCATCCAACAGCTTTGTCTGTGCCAAGGACACTGGGTATATTCCAGAAAGGCTAGGAAATGGGGGTTGGTGAGCATAAAGATAATTTGATCCAGAGAGAATCCGCTAACCTACTTCCTGGGGTTCCCAGAGTAACTATAGAGATGCTTGGCTTGGAACTTCCTCAAATATCGAACTCAAATGTGTGACATGCCCCAGGTAGGTGGCATAGCCCAGATGCCTGATAACTTTGGTGAGGCAGGGAGAGTTGCTATAAAATTAGTGCCTAGGATGGTGAATCTAAGGGTCTGATGGATCTAGGATCCACTTACCAAGCAGTTGACCTTCAACCTGTCTCTCCATCTCCTTTAACTTCCATATTCTCATCAGTTAAATGAGAAACTTAATGTCACCACCTTAGGGATATTACATGGATTAAGTTAATGCATATACAGACCTTAGCACAATGTCTGGCCTGCCATAGAGGCTTAGGAGATTTTGCTCATTATTATTAAATATATATATATATATATATATATATATATATATATATATATACTGTCAATGACTCTGTGACTTGACAAATGCCTTCTATTCTCTGGGGCTCAGCTCTCTCACCTGTCAAACAAACGGTTTGGTGGTGATGATCTTTGAAAACCTTTCTAGTTTAGCTCTGAAGTGTGTTTTCTTTCTTTGGGGATAAATGGCAAGATTCCTGTTAGAGAATGAAGTTCCAGCTTTTCAGCTCCTGATCCTCACTTTTATACCCCAACTTTCCTGACAATTTAATGCCATTGATCATTTAATGACTGCTAATGGCAGATGTGCACTCAAAGTTCTGATAACTGTTGTAGGGACCTCCCTTCTAAATGAGCATCTTCTGTTCATTATCATCTCCCTCTGTTTCTCCTTTCACCGTGTATATTATCTTACACTTAAAACACCCTCTTAATTACGAAGTCCTCTTCCCCATCCAACAGCTTTGGAAAATGGTTTTCAGATTTTTATTATTATTGCTGCTGTTGTTGCATTTTCATTAGGTGAAGTACCCTTTCTTTAAACAAAAATCTTTCTTGTATGCTTCATATTCAAAACTAATAAAAGTTACACTTCGCAGGTTAAAGTTGTGATGAGAATGCCCCAAACCCAACTTATGCACTCTCTCAGCTCCTCCAGCCCTTGCCTTGCCCTCGAGGTGGTCCCAGAGGCACTGCTAGGATCCCACAGAGCAGTTGGAAAGCGATGAGTCTAGGATAACCTGATACAAATTTTATCAGAGAAAAATAAATTAACCCCCCTTCCTTTTCCATCCTTTATTTATTAATCTTTCTCTTTTGGGGCCACATAGGGCTATATGACAAATGTTCTTATACCTCACGTGACCGAGGATGGGTCGTGGGCATTCACACCATCAGTGACCAAGGCAACAGAGACCCACGCTACTTTTTCTCCTTGAAGACAGACCGGGCCTGGCAAGTGACCACCATCAATGCCCACCGCAGCTACCTCCCAGGCCAGTGGGTATATCTAGCTGCCACCTATGATGGGCGGTTCATGAAGCTCTATGTAAATGGTGCACAGGTGGCCACCTCTGGGGAGCAAGTGGGTGGCATATTCAGCCCACTGACCCAGAAGTGCAAAGTGCTCATGTTAGGGGGCAGTGCCCTGAATCACAACTACCGGGGCTACATCGAGCACTTCAGTCTGTGGAAGGTGGCCAGGACTCAGCGGGAGATACTGTCTGACATGGAAACCCACGGCACCCACACTGCTCTACCTCAACTCCTCCTCCAGGAGAACTGGGACAATGTGAAGCATGCCTGGTCCCCCATGAAGGATGGCAGCAGCCCCAAAGTGGAATTCAGCAATGCCCACGGCTTTCTGCTGGACACAAGTCTGGAGCCTCCTCTGTGCGGACAGACATTGTGTGACAACGCAGAGGTCATCGCCAGCTACAATCAGCTCCCGAGTTTCCGCCAGCCCAAGGTGGTGCGCTACCGCGTGGTCAACCTCTATGAAGATGATCATAAGAACCCGATGGTGACCCGTGAGCAGGTGGACTTCCAGCACCAGCAGCTGGCTGAGGCCTTCAAGCACTACAACATCTCCTGGGAGCTGAAGGTGCTGGAGGTGAGCAACTCCTCCCTTCGCCGCCGCCTCATCCTGGCCAACTGTGACATCAGCAAGATTGGGGATGAGAACTGTGACCCCGAGTGCAACCACACGCTGACCGGCCATGACGGTGGGGATTGCCGTCACCTGCGCCACCCCGCCTTCATGAAGAAGCAACAGAACGGGGTGTGTGACATGGACTGCAACTATGAACGGTTCAACTTTGATGGTGGAGAGTGCTGTGACCCTAAAATCACCGATGTCACTCAGACTTGCTTTGACCCCGACTCTCCACACAGGTAAGACCTTACCGGGCTAAAGATGCCCTGCTGAAAGTTGAACTTGATGTCCTCCATATTATAGATAAGGCACCTGAGGCCCATGGGTGATATGGGGATTTTTCTGGGTCAACCAGCAGCTTCATGATTGAAGCAACTCTTTTACTCAGGTCATCATGGAGACCATAGGCAAACAGTTTATTACAGAAATAGGTACTGAGTGCCTACCATGAGCACTCAGTACCTATTTCTGTAGGAAGCCTGAGAGCCCTGTTTTTTCAAAGAGCCCAGAGTTCAAATTGAGTGATATGAACTGAGTACAAATAGCTGTTGTATTGCATGACATAGAGTGGGTGAGAGTTGCAGAGTCCAATATGGTCATTCCTAGCAACATGTGCCTACTTAAATTTAAGTCAGTCAAAGCTAAATAAAACTCAAAATCCAATTCCTGAATTGCATTAGCCACATTTCAAGTACTCTAGCCACAGGGGACTAGTGGCTACCATACTGACAAAGCAATATGAAACACTTTAATCAGCACAGAAAGTTCTGGTGGACAGGCTCAAAGAGCTGAAGTCACGTGGGGCTAGACAACCTGGTCCCATGGTCTCAGCTGTCTGTGACTTCCTTATTTTGTAACTTCTTAGAAGCTGTTTCTTCATCTATAAAATGGGGAAAATAATGGTACCTGTTTTGTCAAGTTGCTCTGAGGATTGATAGAGAGGAGACATATAAAGTACACTCTCTTGTAGCACATCATTAATTCTCAATAGTATGTTTATCATTACTTGTCTAATGAAAGGTAATGTGCTGTGTTTAGGGAGTGCCCTAGATGATCAAAGAGAAAAAGTTGATTTTCAGCTTGACTATATCAGGGAAGCCTTCTTGAGAGAGGTGACATTTGAGCAAGGTCTTCAAGAATAGCTCTAATTTGAAGAATGTTAGACAAATCTAGAGATCTAATGAACAACAAGATCAAAACAATCGGTATAATAGAACAAATTTAGAGGACTAATGTACAGCATGAGGACTATAGGAAGTAAGGTTGAACTGTATTTGGGATTCATGCTAAATAACCAGATTTTAAGTACTTTTGGTACAAAACCAAAAGAAAATGGGTGACTTAAGATAATGGGTATGTTAATTTATTTCACTATAGTAAACTGTTTACTATCTCTATGTTTCCCATAACATCATGTCTACCTTAAATATACACAATAAAATTTACCTGAAAAAAGAATAGGTATATTTTTGACATCAGAGATTGGGTGGAGGAAGAAGGGAGGACACTCCAGGCAGAGGGAATTTCTCATCTACTGCTAAAAAAAAGGACAGAAAAGGGGTCCTTTGGTCTAATGCCTCACTTAGCCTCTGCCATTGCTATCAACTATAACCAGTAATCCCAAAGTAGAACCCAAAGGTGAACTCAAGAGTAACCTGTATTAAATGTGGGACCTGGAGGAACTAGATTCAAGCCAGAGAGACCATCAATATCCACTTTCTTGTTTTTCCCAGATTCACACTGAACTTTTCTATTCTGTCCAACACACAGGACCCTGGACTTGCTGATGGCTCGAGCACATTTGCCGACCTCTGCAGGTTTTCTGCTGACTCTTCTCTTTATGTCTCTCTCAAAAGAGCAAGGGCCTCCTGTGCATGAACAAAATACCTATGTGCAAAAGAATGAGGATGCTGGCAGGAGAATGCCCTGCCTGGCAGCAAGTCAGAAAGCACCTCAGCTCAGCTTCCTGGCACCAGGAGGGCCCCTGGACTCTCACCTTGGCTCCAAGACATGAGCAGTCCATGTGAAGAGAAGCCTTGGTGTGTGACCAGTCTCTTCCAGATCACAGTGCATTGTCATCTCTGCTTTAACTTGGGCCTTTCCAGAACTTGGCAGGGGAATCAACACAGAGGTTAACATTCACATTTGACTGATGGGAAATAGAGGAAATTTAGGGAGTGCAGTGACTTAGCTAAGTTCATGGGTCAAGAAAATCATTAGGCTAAATCACAAGTGCAAGTCTGTAATCAGTGTGCTCCACTAAACTAGACTCCCAAGAGATACCTCTGTGCCTGGTCAGAATGGGTGTGGGGTAGAATGGATATAATTGGATGTCATCCATTCATTTGCACATCCATTTATTTGCTCATTCATTCACTCATTCATTCATGCAACAAATGTTTATACAGCACCTGCCAAGTGCCAGGAAGGTGGGTACCCTTAGCCCTGTTTTGCTTTGAAAATTCAAGATTCAGAAAGATGAAGGGACGTACCTAAGCTCACTCTGCTAATAAATGGATAGCTTGGATTCAAACTCAGGACGACTAGGTTCAAACCTCCCATGGAAGAAGGGTATTTTTTAATCTAAGGAACAATAAGAAGCAGAATTAAGAGACAGGTGATAGGGAGAGTGGCGCTACTAAAGTTTTGGGGAAAAAAAAAAAACTGTGTATCATTGAGACAGGATGAAGAGCAGCTGACCTTTGCAGAGCACCATGCTGGTGTGGAGGGGCCCAGGTTCCAGATACCTCATAATCAGCAGACAACACTGGCAGGTTCCAAAGGCCTCCTCTTTTCTAAGTCACGGGAATGCATGCCCAGAGTGTCTGTGAGAGACCATGTGCCAGCTGTGACCGCTTTGACCAAGGCTTGTTTGTTTGCTGGCTGGGAAAGCTGTGTGCCCTGGGTGAGGCCCACCAGGCCACGTGTCATCTCTTGATGAGGCTGGGGTTTTCTGGGTTCTGGCCGAATCAGCTCTCCTGTGCGCAGACAGAAACCTGTGGAAGGTTGCAGATAAATTTTTGCTTTGTGAATTTAAACAAAAAAGGGAGGGAGCGAGGGAAGGAGGGAGATAGGGAGGGAGAGAGGGTCATGATTACTTGGTCATGACACAAACACCTCAAGCTCTGAAGGCCTATCCTGTGGGAAAGTCACAGAATTATTCTATATGGTTTCTAGGCCCTGGCTGGGACTAGAGTGTTGCAATTACAGGAGGCAGCTTTGAGCTGAGTAATAGATGATATCATCTCCAGTCAAAATAGTTCTTTTGGGGGAGGGCTTTGTGTGTGGGTGAGTGAGCTCCCCTTCATCAGAGGCATGCAAGTCAGTACTGATAGCCATGCATAATGAGGCCATAGCTAGGATTACAGTTCTGGTGGAGAAAGTGGCCTTGTGGTCTTGGGGTTGAGCACCGCACAGTAATATCTTATTCCATATCATATCAGAAAAACAAATATTGACTGTTTCTCTTCTCTTTAACAGGCATTTATTGGACATGTCTATCCCACCAGCCATTCTCCTCTTCACTGGGAGTGTTGCAATGAGTTGGACATGTTTCTCACCATTGAGGGGCTTCCACTTTTGTGGGAAAGTCACATAGAAACATAAGAAACTCTAATTTGTAAATTTAGCGGCACACAGTAGGACAGGAGACCTAAAAAGCAGAGATTTATTTGACTAGGAAAACAAGGCAAATCAGCTGGAGGAGGCATGATTTGAGTAGGCATTTGAGAATAGGCAGCCTGCTGAGAGGTAAAGATGCAGACTGCATCAGTCAGGGTCCTAGCAGGAAACAGATGGCACATTCAAACAGAATAATTAAGGAGAGTTGAAGGAGGGGCTATTTTCAAGGAGAAGCTATTTACAATGTTGTAGGCGGGATTAAGGATAACCAACAAGGCCTCACACTATACTCTAGGGCGGACAACCATGGAGAGCCATTTACCCCCTTGGCCTGTAGGGGCAAGAGGAGAAAGTGGTTATGGGACCCAGAGAGAGGGGCTGTGTGGAGAGGGTTTCCTGGCAGCAGCTGTGACTCTCAGCAAGGGAAGCAACCAGCCTACAGCCACCTGACCAGAAGGGAACCAGGAGAGTAAATTCCATGTTATCATTCTTTCTGCCTGCCAGTCTCCTGCCAGTGCTTCCCATTTGATGAATCCAACTGAAGTCACAAAACAAAGGAACCTGTTGATGCAAGCCATAGGTAGCCAGCCTCCCAAGGGCACAGAGCAGGGTGGGGAGTTGATCTGCATGAGCAAGCAGAGATGTCCGGAGCATAGAGACAGCCAGCCCATGAAGAGGGTAGGGCATAAGCCAGGCAGTGGAGAGGGTGAGGAGTGGTGGATAGAAGAGAGCATGGAGTTTAAGGGGTTATTATGGCTGAGATCTAGGCCATGAGCAGAGAAAAGTTCAGTTTATCTCATGGAAAACTTTAATGTTAGGCTTAATCCTCTGTTCCTTTCTCCCTACATTCTTCCCACCTTCCCTTCCTTCTGTCCTTTTCTTCTCTCAATAAATATTTGTTGAATGCTATATCTGTGCCAGCCCAATCACTGCCCTCCCAGAGCTTACCACCTAATGGGTAAGACGGAGAAGTAAACACCCCACTGCAATCACTGGTGTGAAGGAAGGGTCTACAGTACCAGCCGGGAGGAGCAGTCTGTGTGAGCAGTAAATGCCTTGCTGTGACACTAGCCAGTCAGAAAAAAGACACTCCAGGTGAACTGTGGCCATTCTCTACAGTGGTAGAGAATAGCCAGGGAGGCAGGACTTCATTTGCAGCCATTAGAGATGTCTACATGCAGGTAGAATGCACTTCACACACCCTTTTATAAATGAAATGGAAAACCTGGATATTAATAAAAAGTTTCAGTGTCAGGAAATCCAGGGGCATTTGACACTGAAGACTGTAGCTACCTCATGAGAGAGGATATTGCAACAAAACAACCAAGTTCCTGTTTGGACCCTTCCAAACCATACGCCCTGGCACCCTCAAGTGAACTCACCTTTGTTCATGAATATCTACTCATACAAAATGGGATGGGTGGAAAAAAAAAGACACTTTCCCTACACACTGTTGTCTCATAAGGAAACATTTCCTTTGTCTTCTCTTTATTATTATTTGGGAATTATTTCCTTTGTCTTCTTCTTATTATTATTATTATTACTATTATTTAATGTAACAAGGGCAATCTCCTGAGGCCAGGTTTTGTGCTTGTTGCTTTTGGACTCCAGTTAGTGTTGTTGGAAGTCTCACAAAAGAGGCTGCGGTAAGTCTTGAGGTCACCCCTGACCACTCTGCTGGCAGCTATAGCCCCCATCAGCCTCTTCCCCTGCTCTAATCAGGGCCTGCTGACTGATTTGTCCTCTCTGGGTGGGGTTTCCTACTTAATTTCTGATTTGATCTCATGGAGCATAAACTTCCTACTTTCCCCTTCCTTTTCAATCTGAATGAGGGACTCTCAGAGCTTAATGGAACAGTAGATTGTCCAGATGGGGAGAGTTTCTTGCTGCAGATGGGGAGACTAAGCCCTCAAGGAGGGGCAGACACTGATGCAAACCACCCAGTGAGAGTGGGGCTGAGCTGCAATGGAGACCCAGGATCTCACTTCCTACTCCCATGCTATTTCAACTGCTTCCTATAGACACCTTAGACACTAGCTTAAAACCTGGAAAGGTTATATTTAGTATGTTTATGTTCTTACCCATCATCCATATTCTATAAAGACACCTTAGTATCCAGAGAACTGTGATAAATGCTGTAGGGGTCCAAGATATAATCTCTGTCTTCAAGGTGCTTGTATCCTGTGGTTTAATGACATTTTGTTACAGTCATTCCAGAGGAGGCAAGAGGGCAGATGACTAATTTCCCTGTAAACCGCATAGCCTATAAGGCTCCCATGAGCTCTGAGAAAGGGCAGGATCACTGTGGTTTGGAGAAGTTAGGAAAGGTTTAATGATGGAGAAGGGACGGCAATAGGCTTCTAGCATGAGCAGGCTTTGTAATAATAGAAAAGAGCTGGTGGGCAGGCCAGACATGTAGTGTTAATGGGGTAAAGAAATTGAAGTGGAAAGATGTTGAGAAGATGCAAGAAAGATGGGAGTCTTGTTGGGGCTTCATGCAGGTAGATACCACAGTTTTTTCTTCAGACAGTAGACACTGAAGACTCAGGCTGAGTTAGAATGAAAGAATTCAGGTGAAATAGATTCTAGCCTGGGCTGGGCAGTTTGTTAGCTATGCAATCTTAGGCAAGCCTCTTAATCTCTCTGAGCCTCCAATTCCACATCTATTTAGAGAGAATAATAGTATCTGACTGCCTGGATCACACAGTTGCCATGAGGGTCTCATAAAATAATATCCCAGAAAGAGTTCTGGGAAGAGTTAACCAGCATGCAGATGAAAGGGAGCATTGTTATATTTTCAGTAACTTTGTTCATTCTTTTCCAGTAATCATGTAAAAGAAATTGCTTGGAATTTTATAATCAGAATATCAGGGTTTACTTAACGTGACTAATATTCATTAAAGCAATAACAGGAGTCAGGTCTGGTGTGGTGGAAAAATTATGCGTGCTAGAGACTGACCAGGGTTTGAATCTTGGCTCTGCTCTGCACTAGCTGTCTGACCTTGGCACATTGCTCAATAAGAGTCACTGGTTTCTCATATGTAATAATTGGGTGATAACAGCTATCCTGTGGCATGTCATGACACTCAAATGGAGTCATCTGTGTGAGACACCTGGTATGATACAGTACCTGGCACGTAGTAGGTGCTGGAGAAAAGTCTCCTCCCTTCTTGCGTGCACATGTGGACACCATCTCCTGCCTGTCAGCATTGTTTTACAGAGGCTGTGTTCCTACAGGCTCATAAAAACAGGCCTGGATGAAACTGCCATATACAAATTGAGAGCATTTGCTAAGATTATTTCATTCTTGAAATACTAACTTTTTAAAAAGGACTAGCCACAGAATTGGTATTTTTAAATAAAGACCCTATAACTTCTATCAAACTCATTGAGTTATTGAATTTACACACTGGCTTATTTTTAAAATGACCCAAATGTCTGGCATTGTTAAAGGACATATTTCTGTACAACACCATTCCAGGCAATGTTGGGATGGATCATAACGAGAGATATGCCAGACTGGTGAAGTTACTGTATGTTTCTACCATCTCCAGCCCTCGTGCCTGCTTGAGGGTTGATACACAGACCATACAGATTCAGGCATACTTGCACATATGGTTTGATTTTCTCTGATTCAGTCTGGGTTTTCCTCATGCTTTTCTTTCGAACAAAGTCCACCTTTACTCACAAGTTCCATCTGTGAGCCTTGCACACATATCACTTTGGTCTTAAGAGCAGAATAGAGAGGTGAACTGAATTAAAAGAACTGCTCAAGACCCCTAAAGATGAGGTTAATAAGGAGCTCAAAACAGTGACCTATGAGGAACAGTAGAAGATCAGTACAGTCTAGCAAATAAATAAGAATACAAGTTTTGGAGACAGAGCATACTACAGTCAAGTCATTTAACAGTTCTGTAACCTTGCACAGGTCTCTTCCTTTGTCAAAGACTCAGTTACCTCCTCTGTAAAGTCAGGGATGAAAGTAACAATCTACTGCATTGGGTGGTTTAGAGGATTGGATGAAGTAATACACAGTCAACCCTTTAGGACAGCACCTGGCACATAGTGAGGTCTGAAAATAGCAGTTGTTATTGCTGCTGTTGTTTGGGAATTTCCCTCCTCTGATAGATCTTCTGGCTTCTTATTGTACATATCCGGAAATTCTTAGCCCCTTTTCAATCCTGAGCCCCCTCACTACAATCTCAGTGTGGGAGTAAGAGACAGAAGTAACCTAATCAACCACTCTGTACTACCAAAAGCCCTTTTATTTTATCACCCACAGGTTTCATTTTTTAAAATATTTTTTTAATTCCAAAAGTCCTGTATAAACTGAATGCTAATGTATTCATTTTCCCAAGAGATAAGCAGCATGCCACACTAAGTTTAAGCATTTCCAGCAAAAAAGCAAAGGCATGTCTTGGATTCCAAGTTGGGGTTCATTGAATAGTGAGTAGGGAAGGAACTGGAAGCCAGGAAGCCAGGAGGGTACCCATAATATGCTCAGGACTATACCAACCAAGGCTCTCTCTCCTGGCCTGGGACTCTTGCCCCAGCATACTCTGTATTCTCAAAGTTTACAGACAAAAGTTGGAACTCTTTTGTGGGGAGAAGTCAGGAACATGCCAGGATCTGAGGTGCTCCTTCTCTCATCCCCTTCCCAATGTGTTCCCTGTTCCATCCCCAGCTGCCTGAATAGATGGCAGTACTGGTGCCCTTTTAAGGGCCTCAGTAGGAGGCAGTTGGTTTTTTCCCACCCTGGGTTTGGCATGCTCAGCACTCTCAATTTCCTTTCTGCATCCACTGATGACACTGACCACTCATGACAGCCTCTGCACTTGGTCAGATGCCCTTCCAGGTTAGGAAACAAAGCCGATGGGCGTGCGAGAGAGGGTTGAACTGACAGACAGCAGTACCTTTTGTTTTACTGAAATACATTTTCCTAAGTTGGTTACAGCTCAGCTTCTTCCTTCAAACCTACTGCTGGGCAGTTTTCCACCTCCTGAGAGGGAACCTCCACACCTCCACTCTCACTTTCTGAAAACACAAAACTAGTGTGTGAATAGCAGTGCATTTTGTTCACGGGTTTGTTTGCGTAACTAGAATATGCTCGTGTTTCCCCATTTTTCAGAGGAGCATTTTCTGTCTTCCTCCTTTCTCCTTTCTTCTCTTTCTTTTTCTTTTCCATGTTCTAGGTTGTTTTAGTGGCCTGGTGGTGAAGGGTGGAGGAGCACTGTCTCCGCGTCAAGCTTCTGATGTGTTTGATTCCAAACTTGTGTGAGTTGAGACAGCCAACTGCAGCTCTTAGCCTTGAACTTCACTTCTAACTACTGAACTATTTTTATGGCCACAGAGGGCAATGGTGATTATAACTCCACAAAATCATGAAGTAAGAGAGATGTAAAGCTGGTTTCTTTCCCATGAGGATCCATGGTAGAAAAATACAGTTTGCCAGTGGTTTGGCCAAGCATGAGGAAGGAAGTGACTAGATTCTTCCAGGAACTTAGTGACCAGGATGAAGTAAGACACTTTTCTTCTCTTGTTTCAAATTCTCCATCTGTAAAGTGGGAGGATTTGAGGTTTGTTCATGCACAGATATTCTCAAATCAGACATTGGAATCCTGGTTCCAGGATAGTGGAAAATAGAACTAAAGTACAGAGGAAGGGCTTAATGTTTAAAAGGTAGAAATAAAGCCATGCACTGGCACTGGATACACCAAGGGATATAAGAGACAGACTTTGCCTTCAAAGGATTGACCAGCCCCTGTATCTACTTGAGTACAAAGTGTTCAATGTGGTAATGAGGAACAATTATGCTCTGTGGCAAGTTGAAAAAAAAATCCTACTCATATTTCTCAAGTCCCAACAGTGGCCTTGTGATGGTACCCCATAGTGGGGCAGTCTACATGTCTGCTATTTTATTTTCCCTCAGGCTCCAAATGTGGCATCCTCTTTCCAAAAATCAATTTGAATTTATTTCTACTTTTGACAGCCTGACTTATAATGTCATGCTTTCTAGCATCATTTCTCTATACTTGAACTTCTTGATCATCACATGACTCTCTAAGAGTTGTCTATCTTTAACCCCAAAGGAGACCCAAATTTGTAGAAGTTACTAGACTTATTCAAGGTCATCCAGAGGGACCTACATCTACTGTACGGACTGTATTGTTTTAATTTTAAATAAATTTGTTTTTTGCCTAAGGTTAAGTGATTTGTATGGGGCTATGGTCCAGATTAAAATTTAGACATTGCCATTTTAACACATATTGGTGATTATATAATTCTTGATTTATCCTTTCTAAACTTACTATATTTTAGTTAGCCTTCACATCAGTTATGTGCCTACATGGCCAAAGTCTAGAGCCAAACTATGCAGTCTTCTGAAATAACCTTTGTTCCTAAAACATTGTGACTGCTGCAGCTTATGAAGCAGATGTGATTGTCTTTGCTTAGTTGTTCTTTAAGCATAAGACAAATCACAGGGCTGTCGGTGAGTTGTGCATATTCTGCTCAATGTGGTCAGTTGTGTTATTTATTAATTGGTGTTTTGATGCTCCAAGAAGGAAGTGAAGTAGCGGGAAGAGAGCTGTGGGCCCTTGAACTTTATAGTTCAGTTGTGAAAATGCTCATCTGACATAAGATAATTACATTACTATTGTGTTACTTTTGAACACAGCATCACAATTCAATTGTTGCACCTCCTTACTTAGCAAGAGGTTCCTCATGCCTTAATGGCTGCTCTGAAAATAAATGAACTCTGAGTTTCTGAGGCTGTCAAAACAGAGATTGGAGTACCCCAAGAGAAGATCTTAGGGAAGTGACTGTTCATCCCATAGTTTGTGCATGAGTGTGTGTGACTGCCTTTTATGTGCCAAGCACAGTGCCAGATGCTAGAAGTACAACATTGAACATTGCACAGGACACCTGTAATTCTGCCCTTTTGGAATTTCCTGCAGCAAGATAAATAGCTAGCTGGATAATTGCTGTTATGGAGAAGTCCAAGGTGCTGAGCGAACACAGAGAATGGCTACCTGACTCAGACGTAGGGGGTCAGAGTAGCTTTTAGGCTGTGTCCTAGAGGATGATTCATGTTAACCAAGTGAGTGTAGCTGAGCTTGCCAGGAACCAGGTGTTCTGACACTTTGCTTTCTGTCCTAACAACCTCTAAAATTATTTTCCAAAAGGTAAATGAGAAAAATAGCAGCTGTGTAGTTTCTAGTAAAACACATGCATTGTAAAATAGGGCTCTTTATTCTGAGATTACTTTTTCTTTTGGAGTGCTACTCAAGTACCTTTTATTTTATGATATGAGGGACCTCATACATGGTGGAGTGGTTTTTTTCCCCTTTTGAATGCTTTATTTATCCATCAAAATTATACATCACTGCTGACTTCCATCGCAATGTTTATTATTAGGTTGGTGCAGAAGTAATTGTGGTTTTTGCCATTTAAACGTAAGATTGAAAACCACAGTTTACTTGTGCATCAATCTAATAATATCCCAAAAGTCTAAGAACCTCACCACTGGCACACTCTGCCTCTCTGAACCAGCACCTCCTCTCCTCTGAACCAAATTCCCAGGATTCTCCATCCCACCCATTATTTGGTCCCATCGTGATCCAATCCACAAGGAGCTGAAGGTCAGTGATTTTCCTATGGGTTGGCCTTCCAGGAGACTCAGCAAAGGACATGCCGCTGGCAGATAAATCTCTTACTGGGTCTAGCATTTAGAACAGCAATAAAGGGGGCTTTGATGTGCAGTGTCTGTGACTGATAAAATAAAAATACTACAGGAGACAAAATCAGAAACCAGACCAACATTTCAGCTTCCCTCACTCCCACCCTAACTCAGTATCAAATTTTTCCCCATGTATGAATACCACTACTTCTTATATACATTCCTGTTGCTGTGAGACACTGCCAATGCCTCCTTCTCCACTTTCATCACCTCTACTCCATCTCTCAAATTCCTTCAGAAATCTCCCTGGAAAATGTAAACCAGATAATTTTATCCTCTTACATATAATCTGCCGTCGTCTGCTTGGGACTCCCAGGACACTTTCAATTCTCCATTGCCTGGTATACAAGACCCTTCCTCATTGTCTTAGTTTGTTGTGTATTGCTTCAAAGGAATACCTGAGACTGAATAATTTACAAAGGAAAGAGATTTACCTAGCTCATGGTTCTACAGGCAGTACAAGAAGCCTGGCACCAGTGTCTGCTTCTGGTGAGGGACTCGAACTGCTTCCCTTCATGCTTGGAAGGTGAAGAGGAGCCAGCATATGCAGAGATCACATGGCAAGAGAATAAGCAAGAGAGAGAGTGGGGAGATGCTAGAGTCTTTTTAACCACCAACTCTCACCAGAATTAATAGAGTAAGAACTCACTACCATGAGAATGACACCAAGCCATTCTTAAGGGATCCGCCCCCATGACCCAAACACCTCCCACTAGGCCCCACCCCCAACACTGGGGTGATTCAATGTGATATTTGGAGGGGACAATATCCAAACTATAGCACAGATGTAACCATTGCTGTCCCCTCCAGCTTCATCTTCTGAGGTTCCTCAAACTTGCAAGTGAGGGCTTGTAGTGTCTCTTCTCATGCTTTTACGCTGCTGGGCTTTCTGGAGCTTCTGCCATTTTCTCTATTTCCCACACTTGGTTCAGTATCAAACCAAGGTTTATTCTTTATGTGAAAACCTCAGTGGCTTCTGACCCTCCTTCAGCTGGGTGTCATTGCTGTATGCTCTCATTATATTTAACACCCACCCGCTCTATCGTAACACGTATGATAAGAGGAAGTAAGAGACTAATGGCTAAGGATCTGATTGGTAGCATCAAACAGACTAGGGGTTGTGTCCCACCTCTGACACTTTCCAAGTGGAGGGACCTTGGAAAAGTGGTGTCAGCCCTCTTATCCTTGGTTCCATCACTTATAAGTTGGGGATACTCTAGGGCTTTTGAAAAGCTTCAAAAAATATACAAAAATACTTCAACAGTTCCAGTGTGTAGTAAACTTTCCCAAATGTGGTAGTGTTATTAATATTATCATATTATGTTGTGATCATTCATTTGTTCGTCTCACTTTCTTCATGAAACTTCTAATACATTGATAATGAAAATTGTGCTTTTTTTTCATTATCTATAGGCAAAGTTTTTAGCTTAAAGCATGGTATTTGATAGAATCTCAATAAGTGTTGATGAATGAAAGCAGAAAAGAATGAATGAATGATATGTGGAAAGGAAGGAAATTAGGAAGGAAGAAAGGAAAGAAAGAATGAAAGCAGGGAAAAAGGGAGGAAAAATGGAGGTAAGGAAAGAATGACTCATTCAATAAATAAATGAATGATCAATTTTAAATTAGTCTTTGATTGATGCTATTACATTTTTCTTTTCTGTGTGTCAAGCTTCCATACAAAATCTGTTATTTTGGAAACTAATCATTCAAGATTCCAAGAATTTAATAAACTCTCCCAGCATTTTCTTTCTGTGTCTCTTTTTATAGACTGGAGAGGCAGATTTAGGCATTTTTGACAATGCAACTAAGCAGGAGGATCAAGTCCAGATTGTTAGGGCCCTTGGGATAAAGAACAAAATTCAGGTTTTTGTACTGGTCACAGCTTGGAGAAAGCTTGTTATTTGGAACAAGGATATGGATGCAATAAACATTGTGAGGTTTATCTTGCTTTAATGACTTGCCTTGAGTGGCTTTGATCTTTATATTTGATAATCATTTTCAAATGGTCTGGTGTGTTCTGAGAATTAAGTAGTGGTTCATGGACTTGAGAACCTCCTTGGAAATGACAAGCTACAATCAGAATTTGGAAATGGGCAATGTTACAGAATTTGCTCTATGAGATGGAGAAACAGGACAACCTCCTGTGAAGAAGGTAAACACATTGATCCAGTGTTGGGAACCAGGGTTGGCTGGTGGAGCAGGAACCCAACAGGCATTCGGAGCTAAGGCCAGTTTTCTCTTGATCCATGAACTAGCTTAAAAGAGAATTTTGCATCTTGAGGGTTTTTCGTGAGTTGAGTACTCTTCTAGGCATTTCCTTGTGCATTACCTCCTTGAATTTTTATATCCCCCTTTATGGGTTGAATTTTCTAATTCCCATTTCACAGGTGAGGAAATTGAGATACAAAGTGACAGGGTCAGTTGTCCAAGACCACAGAGCCACTTTGTGGAAGAAGGAGGATTTGAATGCCAGTCTCTCTCTCTCTTAAAATCACCCTCTGCTGCCTTTTATTCTAACCTGAAAGAACTGTTCCCAGTCTCTAGCTAGCTTAAAAGTGGTCCACTCTTGGCCGGTGTATAGCTCACACAAACCCTCCTCCAGTTGAGGGCATCTACACATGGCCAGCACCATCTCTGTGACCAGCCACACCCATCAAGAGCCCAGGAAGCATGACTCTGGCATGACGTTGCTTAAAGATCTCTTCAGCTATCACTTCTGCATAGGGGAAGTCCACTGAAGAGTGACCTGCTTTGAATGGGAATAGAAATTGAGAGTCCTCAGTCTTGACCTGGGCTCACTATAAGCTGTACCATTGAAACGGGAAGGCCAGTGTATTATGCTTCTAGAGGTGAAAAAACTCAGGCCTTCTCACACTTTTTTCCCATGATTTTATTTAAAGGATTTGTTGTTGTTGCTGTTGTTGTTTTGCATTTTGAATGTGGTTCCCTTTTGCTTCTCTCTCAATAAAACAGGCCCTGACAGCCCTCTCATTCAGATTATTACAGAGTTGTGCCATCTCAGGCCAGTGCATTTAGGAAATATGTTGTTGGCACTCACCAACGAGTGAGATGCATAAAGAAAATATTCTAATGACAGTTGAGTTGAGAGAGCTTTGATCTCCCTCCAGAACTGCACTCATGGCTTTGAAATGCAGTTCTGGCAAAGGGGTAAAGTCTGGGCGCCTTGGCAATCAGGGCTGGGCCCCCTGAAACAGACATTCCAGGGGACCCGCAATCTCCACAGTGGGATCCAGGTGCATGGGTTGTGTAGGAAGAAAAGAGACACTGAGACACCACTCTTGAGAGGCTCAGGGGAAAGTATCTAAATCAGGAGGGACATTTCGATCTAGCCAACATTTTCCAAACTTTTTTGTTTGTACTGTTGTTTGGTTTTTGGCAAAGGTGGAAGTGTGTAAGGGGGAGGGGTGTGGAGGAGGAATTATGGTCACATATTTTTGGGTACACTTCCTGCACTATCTATCTTACTCTTATTTTGTATATTCGAGGCTCCGAAAATTCTTGCAATTAAAAAAATATATGTATTTAACCTTGTTTAACAGACCAGGTCCCAAACCCATTTGATTCAGCAACATTTTTCTTTAAATATTCATCTCTTTCTTATAAATTTAGCCTTCTGTAGACCATGATCTGGAAGACACTGCTCTATTTCACAACCTCACTGAACAGGTAGGGACCCCAAGCTACAGAACAACCAGCAGAGTATAGTGAGGAGTGGTCAGATATTCAGACAATGCAGGTTCCCACACCCAGGTGTCCAGCTGAGGGAGAGAATGGAGGCTGCCATCCTTCCCATGATTTGTTCTCTAAACTATGCAGGGAACTGTGTCCACCTGAAGGAAAAGGTGACTTTACTTATGATACAAAATTGCTGCTATACACGAGTAACATGTACATAGGTTACAGCAGAGCGGTTTGTTGGCAGGCTTTTCTATTCCCTGTATTACATATATGACCTTGGGCAAGTCATTTCCCTTCCTTGAGCTCTGGGCTTGCTCATCCTGTTTTGAAACTATGCAATTTGAGAGAGAGGCACTCAGTAGCTGCCCATCGGTGGTGGTTCTCTCTTGAAGGATACTTTTAAGTGATACGGAGATAATAAAGATTTGGTTCCAACTGCCAGAAGCTCATTACCTGATAGAAAAGATAGATGCTCACACAGTGAATATAACCCAAAGCAGAGTGATAAGTACTGGAATTAAAAGTAGGGGGCACAGAGGAAGGAGGACTCATTTTCAGATAGAGGTGATGATGATGATTTGAGTGTTGCTAATAATTTTCATTTTGCTAACAATAATGCAATAAAAGGAGCCTATTCTGATCAGTGATGCCTTCTCTGTGCCAATCACCATGCTAGGCACTTAACCTGTGTTGCCTCTAATCCTCATGACATCCCTGACAGGTGGTAATCATCATCCCTACTTTACAGACGAGGGTGGTCATAAGAGGATACATAGAGTGCATCACATGTAAGCTGGACTTTGCAGGGTTCATAAGATTTAAAAGGGCCAAGAATCAGGAATAAAGATTGCAAGGCAGAGAAGGGAAACTAATGGACATGCTTAGGGGTTGGGCATAATTGGGAAAAACTAGAGGTTCTCAGAATAAGATAACCAAGAGAACTTCAGTGATTGAGGTTGTAGGAGGAAGAAGGTTGGGTAATGAGGAAGAGACACTGAAAGCTGAGACTGGGAGAGCCACCCAGAGGCAGATTGTCAGTTTAGGTTCTTTCCCAGCAGGAGAAAATAGGAGACCAGGATATGGAGGGCTCACATTTTCTAGTTATGTGCTGGGACTGTGCTGAGCTATCTTATTTGATCCTGTTGGGATCTGCACTAGCTAATTGATACTCAGAGACTTAAACCTCCTTGTCCACAGATATAGGTCTGTCTGTCCAATTCTGAATAGCAAAGCTTCTACGCAGATTAAGCCACACAGATTAAGCTACAGATAAATACACACAGATTAATCTACAGACTAATACACATACAGAGTTGGACAGACAACTTGCCGATAGATATAGGTCTGTCTGTCCAACTCTGTGTGAGTTGGGGATTTTGATTGATTTTTCTGGGATGTGAGTAATGTCTGTTTGTTTGGGTTTTGTTTTAAGAGATGGCCTATTGCTCTATTGCCCAAGTGGGAGTACAGTGGTACAATCATAGCTTACTGCAGCCTTGAACTCCTGGGCCCAAGCAATCCTCCTGTCTCGGCCTCCAAAGTAGCTGGGACTACAGGCACGTGCCACCATTCCCAGCTTAACTTTTTAAATTTTTTGTAGAGATGGGATCTCCCTGTGTTGCCCAAGCTGGTCTCAAACTCCTGGCCTCAAGCATTCCCACCGCCTTGGCTGCCCAAAGTGCTGGGATTACAAGCATGAGCCCTGACATTTTAAAGTACATTTGACCAATTTACAATGTATACACAGCCTTCCCAACAATTGCAAAATGGAAGTCATGTGGCCATTTTCCTTCTCTCACCTTCACTATCCCTAGACACTCATGGTCCTTCTGAAGTTGACCTCCTGTGCTTTCTCTTCTATCTTGTTGACGAAAAAAAAAAAAAAAAAAAAATCCTTTCAAGGCATAGGGGTAGGAAGGTAAATACCCACATGGACTCCTGTCCTGAAGATTTTCCCCCTGATATATTTGAGAGACACTCAGCCTGGCTCTGTATTAGTGGGAAGACCTCAGGCAGCAAAAGGAAAACTTTCATCCACAGAGCTGTGTTGTTGCTTTTTTTTTTTTTCCTTTGGGTGGGTTCCCCTTGGAGAGGTGGGGAAGAGAGAGGCCAGTGGGGCCTGGATTGCTGCTATGGATTCTTCCGCCTTAGGGAAATGGAGGCTTCCCAAAGTATGAAAAAAAAAAAAAAGAAATCACGTACAAGCCAGGGAGAGGCTCCCACATCCCACTTCTCTGCTTTGGGCTAGGATGAATACCACTTCTTGAAAAGATTGGCTTCTGCAATTACCACTGAATAAACAACCAATTAAAATGTCTCCCCTGCCCCTACCCCACCCTTTTTCTCTTGAAGCTTTCTCATCTCAGAGCTATGGGGCAGAGGTGGCTTTCTCTAATAACATTTGTGTTCTCTGCCTGAGAGAACATTTGATGGAAATGAACAAATCAATTAGAAAATAATAAATTATGTGGAAAGGGCTGATCCAAGAAAATCTCAGCTCCTCTGTGTTTTCATTCTCCTCCCATGCATTGTTTCCCCTTTCACTGTGGGCCTGGGTGAGCTTGGAAATGAGGGTGAGGTTGTGGGAAGAGTTGGACACGTCTAGATTTGTACTTGGCCTTGTCGCCAGTTGTGTGATCTCTGAACCCCTGTTCCTTCATCTGTATGATGGGGATAAGTGATAGGAATAGCTAAACATGCACTGGGGCTTTCTACATGCCAGGCATTATTCTAAGCCCTTTACGCTCTCTTTATTAACTACCTTAACCCTCTGAACAGCTGTATGGGGTAGGTACTATTACCACACTCTTTCTGTATATAAAGAAACTGAGGTGCAGGAAGTTAAGTACATTGCCCAGGGTGGCCCAGCCATAAAGTGGAAGAGCTGGCTTCAAACCCAGGGTTGTAGCTTAAGAATGAGCCATCTCACCCACTCCTTTGCATTGCTTCAGCTACCAAACAGGGATGAGACGTGTACCTAGCACAGGGTCTGGCATACAGCAAATGCTTAATAAATGTTGGCTGTCTCTTTCCTCGTTCTCTTCCCTGATGACAGAGCAGACTGAATAGAATTCCTCACAAGGCTTCCAGCCTAAGAAGTTGAATATGGGCTCTTGGGGAAGAGAAGGGCTCAGCAGCGAGATTTCAGGTCAATATCTGAGTTTGTGTGGCTATTCTTGGAATTAGTCAGCTCAACCTAGATATAGATGTAAGCTCTCCTGGGCCCACCTATATCTCCAACTCATGTGTTTTGTGAAAAGTTGTACAAATTATGGTCACAGGAATGTTTGGTTTCGTGAGCTTGGGGCTTTCTGTGACATGGGCGGCCATGACACGCTAGGTCTCAGATGTATCCTGTTCACAGCAGGGTAGAGGTGTAGGTTTTCCACCCACAGAAATGCTCTGTGGAGCATCAGGCAGCTGTTACTAATTTCAATGTATTGATAAGGAAACCAAGGCCCCATTAGTCAGGAATTATTGAATTTGAGACTGAGAGTTAAGTATTTTTACTCTTACTTTTCCCAATTTAATTCAATTCCATCAAAATCTACTGAGGGCTCACCAGGTATCAAGCTTTGTGCCAAGAACTGGGCAAACAGAGATGAATAAGGCACCTCCTCTTCCCCCAGGTGGCCACAAGTGTGTATTATATAATAGAAAGAGGAAGCAATTTATTGAAATGGCAAATGAGAGAGAGTGCACTGCTAGTAGGAGGTGGACGAGTATGGAGATGTTAAAAGGGGTGCAGGTGAAAAGAGCATCAGGGAAGTCTTCCTGGAGGAGAGATACAAGAACAGACTTTCTATTTGTTCATCAGAGAACAAAATGCTGATCAGAGTCCCAGGAGAGGAAACAGCATGAATAAAGGTACCAATGGGATAATGCACCATACAGGGTGCAGAGATGTTGTCTGTATGCAGTGGGGTGCTCAAGAGAGGTTGTAGAGAGAGATGAGGCTAAAGAGAAGCCTGTGTCTTGGAGGCCATGCTAGGAACTTGGACTTTGTCTTTCATATATGGGGAGGCCCTTCTATTATTCTAAGAGGCGACGAGTAGGAAACCATCATTAATGTGTGCTACTGGCTGGGCTCTGTGAGAACTCCTGGGGAGAGACAGCATTAAGAAAAAGGAAAACACTGCCAAGTAGCAGCTTGAACTTAGTTAGGTATGAAGAAGGTTCTCTAAGCCTCTGGAGATAATGATACTACCCTACATCTCTATTCATAAGAAGCCTAACAACTTTGGCAAGCCTCTTAAACTCTCGAGGACTTAATTTTATGATCTGTAAAATGGAATCATCTTACTTATAATATTATTGGGGGAATTCAATAAGGTAGTGTTTATAAAGTGCTTAGCAAAGTGCCTGGCACACAAAGTTGCTCTAAATTATTTGGAGTGTGCCTATTATTTAAATAGTATCTTTTGGGGGGGCATGATAACAGTCAAGATTCTTTTTCTGTTTCAGAGCCTACTTGGATGTTAATGAGCTGAAGAACATTCTTAGATTGGATGGATCAACACATCTCAATATTTTCTTTGCAAACTCCTCAGAGGAGGAGTTGGCAGGAGTAGCAACTTGGCCATGGGACAAGGAGGCCCTAATGCACTTAGGTGAGTCTTAGAAACTCCTTCAGGAGGCAACTGGAGTAGCAGAGTAATACATTTAGTGCGATGCTGATCATTATTATGATCATGATGGTGGTGGTGGTAGTCGTGAGGGTGAAAAACCCGTTTATTTATCACTTTTTAATTTACAAAACTCTTTAGCATCCTTTATCTCATTTTGACCACCAAGCAATTTTCTGAAGGAAATAGCACCGTATTATTAACCATGTTTTATCAATGAGGAAATGAGACCTAGAGAGGAAATGGGGCTTATCCAACATCATACACAAGACAGTGACAGTCACAATTGGAATCTAAGTTTCCAACACTGTCCATTGTTTGCTTTCTCCTTATACCCTCTGCCTCCTAGTTCCCGCAAATATCTTCTTAGTCTGGTAACCACACTGTACTGGCACAGCCAGTCATGGGTTGGCTTGAAAGACACCAAAGAGGCAAGAAAAAGTGAGTTTGCAAGAACTCCATGTTCCTCCATGTTCCACCCACCAACACCAACAGGAACTCTTCTTACATTCAAATTATACATATCCATAAACAAGACATAAGTTTGTACAAACCAATCACCAAAAGTTAGACATGACAACAGTTTCTGAACCAGGCCCTGTAAGCAAACATTGTAGTTCTTTAATTTTATTTTTTCCATGGTCTCTTGCAGGACACATCTATATGTAAACATGCATTTTTTTAACTGTACATTTTAAAAATCATAGCATAGATGAAATTCTGTGTTCTTTTTTCACTTAATATTATGCTATCTACTTTTTTTCCCATGTCGCAGCAGTCTTTTCCTTAACTTCCCACACATTTTTTTTCACTTAAAATCACAAAAGAAAAGCACCCTTCTGGGTTATTTCCCCCTCTCTAAAGACAAGATTTTTAGTAGCCACATAATATTCCCTTGAACAAGGGCACTGCCATTTATTTAATAATTTTCCCTTTGGTAGAATGTTCCCATTATTTACAAGAATGAATCGTGATGACTCAGTGAACATCTTTATCTGAGAATGTTCAGGCTCAGCGGTGACAGTGCTGACTCTATCCTCAGGCCTGCCTGGTCTCCCGGTGAAACACAGTCCAGTAGCTGCTCCACTGCTATTCTGTCTTGGAAATTAGAAATTCAAATAATGGAAGTTTTGCTGAATGAAACCATAGACTTAGTTTCCTCCAGACGACTCTCATGTCTCAATTGTTTTTTAGAGAATGAAACCAATTTGTGTGTGCGTGTGTGTGTATGTGTGCCTGTGTGTGGTTGTATAAATAAAGATAGATACAAAGATAAATATCTACTTGTTCTCAGCTGGGAGGATTTTATGCCCCAGGAGACATTTGGCAATATCTAGAGACATTTTTGCTTCTTACAAATGGGGGAATGCTACTGGCATCTAGTGGGTAGAAGCCAGTGATGCTGTTAAATGTCCACAATGTCCACTACAAAGAATTATGCAGACTAAAAAGTCAATAGTGCTGAGATTGAGAAATCCTGAGATAGCTGATGTATGGGTATCTACATAGGCATATGTAGATAGGCAGATAGACAGACACAGACAAGCGGGGTTGGGCAGAAGAGAGCGTGCAGCTTAGGCAAACTTGAAGGTGATCAGCTTATATCACATACCTAGTATGATGTATGGAAGTAATGCTAGACTAGAGCCAAAATTCGTGTTTGTTTTCAGCTGTGACTTTACTTAGCAGTATGGCCTTAGGCAATTATCCTTCCTTCTTCAGGTCCCAGTGTCCTTCAGTATTAAGTAAGCAGGTCCTAGGAGGCCAGAAGACCCTAAGGATCCTTCTCAATTCTGAAATTCTGTCCTATTAGAAAAGCAACTGAAAGGGCCATGATCAGAGTCTGAGAAGGATTGAGTAGCAGGCTTCTACAGTTAGAAAAAACTGCTCCTGATAATTCCATAAATTTCAGAGACTGGCTCAGGGCCAGGAATAAGGGAGGCTATAAATCCATAGCATGTTATAGTATTTCAGGATGATGTCAGGCTCAAGCTATTTCACCTTTTAAGAGAAGCAATGAAACAGGACTGGGGCCCAAGTGCTGTCACTCTGTGAAAAGGGGTGAGTTGGGAGGGGATGAGGTAAAGCAAACAGGGTTAGCCTAGACATTAAGTCTGCAATCCAGTCATCATCCCTGGAACGGTCCTTTCCTCTCATTACCTTAATAATGAAGCTTCATGGAGAGACAGAGAATCATTGGCATTATTGTAGCTGCTTATTTTAGAGCTCACCAGAGATGCAAAGTCCATTTTCCACAGTCACAAGGCCAGTGTGAAGCAGAACAAGGATTGCAACCCATGTCAGCTAACTCCAGCTGGACTCCAGGCTGCCCTCTCCCCATCCCGAGAGATGCTGCTCATGAGTAATTCCTCTGCAGTAGCCCCAATCAAACCCAATTTATTACAACCATATTTTTCCTCTCTTTTTCTGCTGTTACACCATGATCCCTGGAAAAAGCCTTGGGTGGGAATCAGATTATGTTTCATGTTGTGATTGACAGAAAATAATTGAGAAAGATTTCCTGTCTCAATTTCTCTTCCTCCCTGCCTCTGCCTGCCCTCTTCTCATACCCAAGTGCATGTGCACACCCACACACTCACATGCCCTCTCACACATCTTTATCTTTGTGTTAGAAACCTTTAAGCAATTCAAAATTGCTCAGAAATTCAATCTCAGAAATCAAGTCCTCCAGCGACCCTAACATGGAGACAGAGTCCTTCTTCAAAATCAGAGACCTCTGCATAGATTCTATGAGTCCCTTAACTGAGCAAGCACACCATTCCAGAGGTTCAGTCTAAGATGAAACTCCCCATGCCCATGTGTGGCTTGCCAGCTCAAATCAACAAGACCCTACCTCCTCACTATTTTTATAAGATGCTGCTCTACACCTAAAGTGCCTACTTTCAAGGTTCACAGACCTGAGTTTTAACCTTCCCCTAAACATTGTTAAATTTTAAAGTTTAATTATCTCTCTGCCAGCCTGTATGCATCTTTCCAATGCCTAACATGAACACAGCACAAATACTACCCATAAATTCTGCTGAGATCTGTTCTGTCTATCTGCCCAAGCCAAGCAATTTTCAATTTGTTGAGGCATGTGGTATAGACCATTGCTTCTCAAACTAGAATATACAGACAAGTTATTCAAGGCTCTTTTTAAAATACAGATTGTACTTCTGTAGGTCTGGGGTGAGGCCTGAGATTCTGCATTTCTACTAAGCCCTCAGGTGATGATCATGCTGCTTGTCCTCAGGTGATGTACTTGATGTATGGAGGTGCTATTCTAGCTGCTCACACTAGATTAGCTAAACCTCACAAACTTCTTTAGATGAGTTAACATTCAGCAAATATTCAACACACATTTAATGAGATACTCAGCTCCAGGCCCTGTGATAGTCATTAACTATAGAATGTTGATTAAGAGTCCTGCTCAAGTGACATTAGCTAGTATGAAAACTGTTATAATAGTGAATACAACATGGTGCTGACCTTCATGAGTGCTCATGCTCTTACAGCATCAGAGATGAAGATATGAGGTTCAGAGATGCTAATTAATCCACTCGATGTCACAGAGTTAGTGAAGGCAAAATGAGAACCAGAACCAAGATCTCTGACCCTGAGGGCTTTGTCTAGACAAGAATATGTAGAATATTTGGAAATAAGAGTAGGCCTTACTTTGTAAGGGAGAGGTTGCAGCAGAAAGATTTACTGGCCCAGAAATCAGAGTTTCTGAATTGCTCTCCATTGAAATAGTTTGAAATCACCTTGGGTAAGTCCCTTCACTTCTTTAGGCATTGGCGTTTCATACGAAAAATGAAGGAATTGTACAAAATGACTTTTGAGATTCCTTCCTGCTCTGATAAGTCATGATTCATGTCACAGGTTGTAACAGCTCTCAGGGCAATGGAGTCCTAGGGCGGAGAAGCTTGTGTTTATTTTGGGCAGCATCTCTTTATCCTTGGTGGACTTGAGGGTTCTTGTACCAAGAAGCAGAGTACCTAGTTTGCCTGATTCTCTGGATTTCTCCTTACAGGTGGCATTGTCTTGAACCCATCTTTCTATGGCATGCCTGGGCACACCCACACCATGATCCATGAGATCGGTCACAGCCTAGGCCTCTATCACGTCTTCCGAGGCATCTCAGAAATCCAGTCCTGCAGTGACCCCTGCATGGAGACAGAGCCCTCCTTCGAGACTGGAGACCTCTGCAATGATACCAACCCAGCCCCTAAACACAAGTCCTGCGGTGACCCAGGGCCAGGAAATGACACCTGTGGCTTTCATAGCTTCTTCAACACTCCTTACAACAACTTCATGAGCTATGCAGGTAGGGCCCTACACTCTGTAGGGTGAACAGGACTGGATGTCAGATGTGGGATCCAATCCTGGCTTGGGGGAGCCTTGAATGAGCTACTTACCTTTTCTAAGGATGGAAGGTCTAGCTCTGCCACTCATCCACGTAATGTCTTTGGGTTATTCTCTTTCTGGGTTTCACTTTTCTCAAGACAATGGAATTGTTGGACTTGCATCTCCATGATCCTTCCTAAATGTGCAGCACATTTTTCTAAGCTCGTGGTTGTTGAACTTTTTTTATTTAACCCATGTGTCCCTTAGATAAGCATAAAACTCTCACATTCTCTGTTACTATGTTTTACAAGAACAATAAGATTGCTTTGGATTTTGCAAAGAGAAAATCATGACATGAGATTGGGTATGACTTTTTTTTTCCTAACTGAATATATGTCATCATAGTCCATTTGTGTACCACTAGTAACAGTGTTAGGAGCATTAGGGGATACCCTACACTTCCCTTTAGGACAAGATACATCAAGGCCTTTGAGCCCTTTTAGCACCTTTGGCAAATTAGAACAAGACACCCCTTCCTCAGGGCTGTCATAGCCCTTACCACTGCACCTTCAGCTAAGAGTCTTTGTGTTTGTCACAATGCACACAATTGCACATGGCGGGCCAGCATCAAATTCTGTTATCATACTCAACTTGATGTCTCTTTCCCCGCTAGAACAAGCAAATTCTATCAATGAAAAGATTGCATCTAATACATCATTCTATTCTCAGAAGTTAGCACAGGGGCCAGTGCTTAATAAATGTTTGTTAGGAAAGGAAGAAGTAAAGAAAGAAAGGGAGGAGAGAGGGAGAGTTGGAGGGAAGGAGGAAAATGAATAAATTCTCTTATAACGGGTATATAAAATTTATTATTTTCAAAAGCAATATTTCTACTCATGTAACAAAATATTGTCCAGAAAGGCCTTTAATATGCTCTCTCTCATTTAATTCTCACAACAAATGTGTAGAGTTAGAACTATCCCCACTCTGCAGATGGCAGCATTGAAGCTCACTGAAGTCATTTGCACCAAGTCACATATCTGCCTCCAAGTATTTTTCTCTTTTACTCTTGTATTTCTTCTGAAGACAGCTAGCTGATGGTTGAGTGGGGAAACTGAGCAACTTGGGTAGCTTTTACACTCTATTCCACAGAGATGCTTCAGGGCACTGCCCCGGTGGCTATATGAGTAGGGCTTTAGGCTCTCATTCCTGCTGGAGCCAGGGAAAGCGCACCCACTTTCTGACTATTTTACATTTCTGTTGAGGTTTTGCCTCATTGCATTTGAAGAGAGGAATTTGCTGCTGGAATGCAAAGGGTTCTGTGATCCCCAGTGGTTCTTTCTGCTTGTCCATTTGGGCTGATGACCCCTGGGGGCCTCTCCAGTATAAGGTTCATACAGTCCAAACCTAAATTAAAGTGTCAATAACCCACCTCTGGTACAATTAAGAGTCTTAGATTTGAGTGCTCAAAAAAGACCAGGGTGCTGGGTATTTCCTGAAAAGCAGATTCCCACTGGGCTCCCATTCCCAGCCAAGCTGACACCCCACATCCGGTGCCCCATCCCCTCATACAACATTGCTTACGTTCCATTTCTGTAGCACCTTTTCTTGGCCAGCTCAACGTACATGCAAAATAAACAATAACATAAGTTTGGAAGTTTGCCGGCCTCTTAGGGGCTAGGAGCTGCCACTAGCTACCAGACCCCCATAAACTAAATCTTTTTTTGTTCCCCTTTGTACAGATCTAAAGGGTGATTGATTTACTGTTTTTTTTAAAGGAACCCCTCAGCTCAGTGACCCATTAACAGCAGAACTAATTCACTGAGCTACGATAACAAACTTACACCCACAAAAGCATATTCAAGGCGACCACGAGCTTTGAAATGTTTGTTTTCCTTAGGATTTCTGATAGATGAGGTGACAAAAGCAGCTGGATGAAATTCAAAATGCAGAACAAGACTGGGTTCTCAGGGCTGCGGAGAGCCACCATGAGAGCTCTCTCCATCAAGACAATTGGGTGAAGACATTGCTGGGTCAACTTCTTCTTGTTGCTTTATCTTCCTGGGTGCTTCTTCCTCAGGCTTGATCACTGGTAGGGAAAAGGTTTGTGGCTCGGCATTGCCAACAGAACTTTCTGTGAAGATAGACATAGTTTGTATCTGTTCTGGCCAGTATGGTAGCCACTACCTGTACTACCTGTGTGGTAATTGAATGATTGAAATACAACTAGTGTGACTAATGACCTGATTTATCAATCTTATTTTAACTAATTTAAATCAGAATAGCCGCACGTGGCTGGTGGCTACCATATTGGTTAGCTCAGGCCTGCAGTAATTCTTGAGTACGTGTGATATGCCGGACACTGTATGAAACTTTTCATAGGCTTGTCTCATTGAATCCCCAAAGTAGCCCAAGGAGGTGCACAAGTTTTACAGATGCAGAAAATGTGGTTCAGATAGCATAAGTATCTTGCCCAGCATCACAAAGTTAAAACAAGGCAAAGGTGAAACCTAAAACCAAGTGTTTCTTACTGCAGAACCTGTGTTATTAACTAGCAGGTATCTGCCTCATTTTCTGGTTCTGGGGAAGGTTGAGAGTGCCCCAAATGCTCAGATCAAGCAGGCACCAGGCAGGTGATGGGGGGAAGCCTAATTCAGTAGGCAGGCTGGACGGAGCTCCAGAGGAGTATAGTTACGTGGAATTCTTGGGTAACTCTTGGAAACCTCAGCAGATAAAAGAGCAGCAGACTCAGTTCCACTTTCTGGAGATAATAGGCTATAAAATAGGCTATAAGAGTTCCTGGAGGAGGACACTGTGGTCCTCAAAAATGCAGGAAGCCAGGCTTTCTCTAGCCTACAGGAGCAAGTGTCTTGTCCCCATCTTTCTGTGTGTCATGGCTTCTTAATATGCACACATAGATTGACCCAGCAATTCCACTTCTAAGGAATATATCCAAAGCAAATAAATCAATTGGTATGCTTAAAGATTTAACCGTAAGAATGTTCTTAATGATATTTGTTTCCTAAATATTTATTAGGCATTTACTATATGCCAGGTATAGAAAAAAAAATGTATGAATAATTAGAAACTGCTTACGAGCCCAAAGATAATGGATTGCTGAAGTGAACTGCAAGGTATTCATGTGATAGAACATTATAGGGCCACTAAAGATGACAGAGAAGAAGGCTGAAGGACATGAACAGAAGTGGAGTAACATGGTGGTTCAGAGCATGAAATTTGGAGTGAGGAGACCAAAGTTGAATGTTCCGTGCCCAGCTTTGATCTTCAGCAGTTTACTTGTCCTCTCTGAGCCTCAGTTATTTTATTAATACCATTGATGATAAGGATGCTTGCCTTGCCTGATTGTAGGTGTAACGGTACAAGTGAAGCCGTTAGGTCTGTTATGGTTATAAATGCCGATCAATGATAGACTGGATAAAGAAAATGTGGTACATATATACCATGGAATACTATGCAGCCATAAAAAAGAATGAGGTTATATCTTTTTCAGGGACACGGATGGAGCTGGAAGCCATTGTCCTTAGCAAACTAACACAAGAACAGAAAACCAAACACCACATGTTCTCACTTATAAGTGGGGGCTCAATGATGAGAACACATGGACACATAGAGGGAAACAATACTCACTGGGGTCTACTGAAGTGTGGAGGAGGGAGAGGATCAGGAAAAATTACTAATGGGTACTGGCCTTAATACTTGGGTGATGAAGTAATCTATAAAACTCCCATGATACAAGTTTACCTACGTAAAAAATCTGTGCATGTACTCCTGAACTTAAAATGCAAGTTAAAAAAAAAAAAAAAAGAACTGTCCTTGGTATCATAATTAGTGCTCAACAAATGATGAGTAGTAGGATTATTCGTTGACTACTTACTGTGAAAAGGGTCAGAAAGCCATATATATCGTGTAAGACCTGTACATATGTATGTGATAAGAATTACAGAAATTTACTGTAGATATTTACATCCATATACAAACAGACACATATACATACATATACACACATATACCTTAGACATCAATTTTATTATATATAGGTAATGAGTTCAGGGTAATGTTTATTTTTTGTAACATTTTCGACATATTCCAAATATTTTACAGTGAATTTTTTATTATAAATTTATTATCTACATTTATTATTATGACTATTATTACTATCATTATTTTTAAAAACATCAAAAAGACAGGGAGTTTTACACAAGGCAACTTAGTTATCCATTCACTAGACATTAGTTAGCTTGTTAAATGCTCTCATCAGCTTTATGAGACAGGTAACATCTTATTCCTCATTTTATGGTGGGTGAAAATGTGGTTGACAGGGGGTCAACATTGTGCCCAAGGTCCTAAGTGGAGTGAAGGCATGGTGTTCATGTCCTGAACCTCCATGCAGTGGGGCTTTTCAGCCACAGGTGAACATTTGTTCTTGAGAGCAAGCTTCAGTTAGCAAACCCAGGGTACTGTATCAACAGCGTGGGGACTAGCATAGGCTTCCCAGTGCTGAAGTCCCAAAGTTCTTTCTGCTTTGGGACAAGATGCAGACAGAAGAACAAGATGAGCTGGCCAGTCCTGGAGACCAGAAGAAGTGGCCATAGATTTCAAGAGGGGAGGCATTGGGGGGATGGAAGCCGAGTGGGGCCGACTCTAGACATTAGCTAATTGAGACAGAGTTTTTGTGATAAATGAAAACCCTTTGGTACCTCTCCCAAGATTTTGATAGCTGCTAAGTCTCCAAGTAGTGCACCTTGGGATAGATTTCGACTTCAGCTTTTCTTTTTTTTTTCTTTTGAGGTGGAGTCTTACTCTGTCACCCAGGCTGGAGTGCAGTGGCATGATCTCAGCTCACTGCAACCTTTGCCTCCCAGGTTCAAGTGATTCTCCTGCCTCAGCCTCCTGAGTAGCTGGGATTACAGGCATGCACCACCACACCTGGCTAATTTTTGTATTTTTAGTGGAGACGGGGTTTCACCATGTTGGTCAGGCTGGTCTCGAACTCCTGACCTCGTGATCTGCCCACCCTGGCCTCCCAAAGTGCAGGGATTACAGGAGAGAGCCACTGTGTCCAGCTTCAACTTCAGCTTTAAAGTTCAAATACATTCCTGTCTCCCTACTAGGTTCCATCACCTATCCATTTTTTCAAACTTTTTTTTAATCGACAAATGTGAAAATGTTTCCTTTTTAGGTTATAAAAGAAAAATATACTTTTTTGTTGTAGGGAAGCAAGTAGAGTAGATATTTATACAGGGAAAAAAACCTACTGTTTTTCAGCATCATTCATTTTGATAAATGCTTTTTGTGCTCTTGCTTGTTGAATTCTCACAAATTCATGGTTTGGAGTTTATTTAAATGCCCCCAATTTATGCATGAGGAAACTGAGTCTTAAAGTTATCTCATTTTTTGGTCATGCCTGATTAGTATTCTGTTCTATGTCTGTGCCTTAAAGTACACAGCCATTTCCCTGTAAATGAACAGATGTGCTATTTGTAATATTTTCACCATTATAAATTATGCTTCAAGAAACATCTTTGTATGTCTATTTTACCCATGTTTATCCCAGAGTATCTATCTTTTGAATCCATAAATTCCTTATTGTTAGATCAAAGAGAATGCATATTTTATATCCTGAATTTTTTTCCTGCTTCCAGTTTTGTAACACTCACACATACATGAGCACACACAAGCATACACACACACCACATACACACTATTTCCAATTCCCATTTACTAGCATTTATCATGGGACAGGCATTGCTCTTAGTACCCCACATCCCTGCACCTTGGCTGTGTTTTGAAATGAGCAATCGTGTTATCATCACTGTCTTCACTTCACAGATGGGGTAACTGAGGCACTGGGGGCAGAAAATCACTTGTCCATTTGACTCCAGATTCTATGTGCACTAATCTAGTCGCATGGCCATACTTCTTCCCTTAGCCATCATGCCCTTTTCCTGTATCTAACCTATTCGGTGGCTTTTCCAAAGCTTTCGAGATGAAGTCAAAAGTTCATGGCAACAAAGAAAAAAGTGTCCAATTATCTGGCCCTTTTTGGACTGAGGACTCTTTCCTTGCAATAGGGAGCCATAGAATGTTTGGTATTCAGGAGTTACATGGTGGGATCTGGGTTTGAGAGAGATTTACTCGTTTATTCACTATACTGTGTTTCTTAAGAGACACTGGGCTCTTCTGCTTCTCCTAATGTGTTAAAGACTTACCTGGGGTGCTGGAAAGGAGATTGGAAAAAATTACTAAGGGGATTTAAGGCAACTTCTGTATAGAACCTCCTTTACACCTCTGCCCCTTCCCTAAGCTGGATTCTCAAAGCCATGTCTAACTGTCCAGCACCTGCCCAAACGTATTTAATGTTTGTTTGATAAGAAGAAACCAGTATATGCTGCAGGATTCCCAGTAGCAGATTTATTTTAAGATTGCAAGAGCCTTGTGCTCCTCTGTCTGGGGCCTAGCTGTGGGCTCCCTGACCAGGTGGACACCTCTGGGAAGTGGTGTTTTTGGAAATTAAGCCAAAACAGTGCCTTGTCCTGCCCCTGGGGCAGTTGAATGAAACTGCTGGAGGGAGAAATGGGAAGCAAGCGTTCTCCCTCAGGGCCAGGTCTTAGGTCATACCCTGGAAAAGAGATTAGGATCAAAGGTCGCTAGATCCAAAGACACCTGAGAGATTGTGTTCCAAGCTCCCTTAGCCTCAGACTCAACTCCCATTTATCAACCACCTGCAGGATTTTATATCCATACAATGTCTCATTTATGCTTGAAAAGAAGTTCTCATATTGATTAGAAGCACAGCCTTGAAGTCAGGACTGCCTGGGTTCAAATCCCAGATGTATCCCTAGCTTTGTGATTTTAAAATAGTTGTTTACCCTCTGTCAGCTTTAATATCCTTTTGTGTACAACAAGGAAAATAGTAATGCATACTCCAAAACTCGAGAGAAAGGAAGAGGTTTACTGTGTCTAAAGCACAGTGGACCAATGGCAGCATTGAGTGGGAGATGTTACTACTCATATTTTCAGCATGCACACTACCTGACTTGTTCCCAGGTCTGCCTTACTCCCTGGCCTGTGCTCTCTGCCTAGGGCACCATGCCTCTGTAGTCGTGCAGCACTTTCTCCTGCAGCCCCTCTCCTTTCTTTTCCAATCTTAGCCATGCAATCTGATCAACCTCAACTATCTCCTCTAGAAGACTTCCTGGTCACCTGCCTGTCCCTGCTCTCACCCATGCTGTCTTCCTCCCTTATCACTGATCGACATCACGGACTTTAGCAGCCTTGTAACAACCTTGACTCATACATTGGACTGGTCTTGACCTCGTAACTAGACTGGTACCTCTTCATGGGCAGGAACTTTTAAAGTTTCATCTTTCCATGCCCTTGGGCACAGAGCGGAAATGTAGTAGACACTCAGAAGATTTGTTTGAAGGGCAATATCACCACATCAGTTAACAGTGAAATTAATAAATGAGTAGATGAAAGAATGTGAAGGAATGAGTTGGAACCAGAGTGCATCAATGAATGAATGAATGAGTGAGTGCATAAACAAGTGAATGAATGAATGAATGAGACGTATTGAGTGGGGGTTGAGGGAGGGAGGAAGTAATGGAATTGTTGACTTAGTACCCGGTGGATCTGGGGGCCGTGGGAAATAGCTCGTCTTGCCTGTGTCCTTTGCCGTGACCTCCGGGCTGCTCTCTTCCCAGTCTCAGCCATAGTTTTTCAGTTCCATCCACTCTTCCCTCCCTCCTGTTTCCTCTCACCTGTCTCCAGAAGTGATGACTACACTAATTTGTTCACAGGTCATTAACTCTTGAGCGCTGGAAGAGGCCAGCCCTGAGTTGGCAAGGAACGACTTGGGTGCTGGCTCTCGGGCCGCCAGGAGCCGTCATAACTCTCTCGTATGCCTGCCTGCCCTTGCAGCATGATGCTTATCTCTCCCTCTGCCTGCTTGCAGATGACGACTGTACGGACTCCTTCACGCCCAATCAAGTCGCCAGAATGCACTGTTACCTGGACCTGGTCTACCAGAGCTGGCAGCCCTCCAGGAAACCGGCGCCTGTTGCCCTCGCTCCCCAAGTTGTGGGCCACACAACGGACTCTGTGACACTGGAGTGGTTCCCACCTATAGATGGCCATTTCTTTGAAAGGTGAGTGTGCCCTGTGTAATGTTGATCCCTTTCTCTCTCTCCTGCCAAGAAGAGGGAAACTTGGAAGGGAAGCTGAGTTGGAGAGGAATTTTTACTGCATTTCTTGTTCTTGTTCAAAAGGTATCTCCACCACCTAGCATGCTTTAAATTTGGGATCAGGGAATAAATAAATGGTTGTTAATACAAACGAATAAATAATAATAAATATTTTTAAGTGAATGGGTACTTAGATTCACTTTGTTATTAGAAACTTGGAACCCTCTTTTGCTACAGACCTCCTTTGGGATGGAGGTACTAGTCTTGTCTCCATGAGCTCAGGAGTTGTGATTGCCTAGGCAAAAACGTTTATATTATATTATATTATTATATTATATTATATTATATTTCAATTAGATTATATCATATATATACTTATATATGGATATATATATGTGTGTATCACGTTTGTATATAAGTACATATTTACATAAAAGAATACATATACAAGGCCGGGCACGGTGGCTTGCACTTTGGGAAGCCAACGCAGGCAGATCACGAGGTCAGGAGTTGGAGACTAGTCTGACCAACATGGTGAAACCCCGTCTCTACTAAAACACAAAAAGTAGCCGGGCATGGTGGGGGGCGCCTGTAATCCCAGCTACTCAGGAGGCTAAGGCAGGAGAATCGCTTGAACCCGGGAGGCGGAGGTTGCAGTGAGCCGAGATGGTACCACCACACCCCAGCCTGGGTGACAGAGTGAGACTCCGTCTCAAAAAAAAAAAAAAAAGAAAAGAAAAGAAAAAAGAATACATATACATATATAACATATAAACACAATTTTCGACTGTGCCAAATTTTTTTTTATTATTTTGTAGAGCTAAAGGTAGCATTTTTATAAGACCAGGGAATGATAAAGTAAGGCACAAGATACCTCTGTTCTGCTGCCCTGACTGTTCATTAACCACATGGCCTTGAGAAGGTCACTTTCTCTCTCTAAGCCTAATTCTCCCTTCCCTGAAAACTGGGTCTAATGATACTACAGTGGCTTGAAGGTGGAGACCTGAATCAAATGGTCTCTTGTGATACTTTCCCCCATATAGACTCCTTGAGGAGCTCAAGCTCTAAGGGGACCAGATTTAAAAGGGTCATGAAAATAGACCAAGGTATTTGCATCTATTTTGGAATTTTGCCATAATTCAGGGAAGATTAGTATATTACCCCTACGCCCAGCCCTTCTTTGGGATGCTTCATCTACTAATGGTGATATATTAATGATGGCAAAAATAATAACCATGCTAACAATTAGTTAATATTACTTTATTGTAGTTGCTGGGATCTATCAAGTGCTTACTATGTGAGGGATTCTCTACCAAATGCTTTACATACAGAATCTTATGTAATCTTTCTGGTAACCTTGTACAAAACGAATCATCTTCCTCATTTGCTAGATAAAAAGAGAACTGGAGCTGAAAGAGGCTGAAAGGTGACCAGAGAGCCATAGAAAGTGGTAGGGACTGGGCTTCAGCTCCTGTTTTGTATTGTGTTATCTCAGACTCCTATGTGCTTTCATTAAGTTGTTTCAAAACTAGAATTGGAGAAAAGGCATTACACTGCCCCCCCGCAAGAAAAAATAAATAAAAGCCACAAAAAGAAGCAAGAAATTCTCATTTACAAGTGTATTTGTCTGCATTTGTGTGTATGTCAAAGATATATTAGGCAAAGGACCTAAATAGACACTTCAAGACACACAAATGGCCAACAGCTATGTGGAAGAAATGCTCAACCTCACTAGTCATCAGGAAGAGGCAAATTAAAACCACAAAAAGATATCACCACACCCCTGTTAGAATGGCTATTACCAAAAAGATGAAAGATAACAAGTGTTAGCCAGGGTATGGAGAAAAGGGACCACCTGAGCACTGGCAGTGGGAATGTAGGTTAATATAGCCATCATGGAAAAGAGTATGGGGGTTCCTCAGAACATTCAAAATAGAACTGCCATATAATCCAGGAATCTCAATTCTCTGTATATATTTAAAGAAATTGAAATTAGTATGCCAAAGAGATTGCTACACTCCCATGTTCACTGTACATTATTCACAATAGCTAAAATACAGTCAACCTAGGAGTCCATCATCAGATGAACAGGTAAAGAAAATGTGGTACACAGATGGTCTCCAATTTATGATAATTTGACTTCCACTTTTTTATCTTCACAGTGATTAAAAAGCAATATGCATTCAGCATTTCTTTGAGTATTAAGATGGTATAAACCTATTTTAAGTTGAAAATATCTAAGTCAAAAGTGCATTTTCAACTTACCGTATTTTCAACTTAAAATAGGTTTATTGAGTGAGTCCTAACCCCATTGTAAGTCAAGGAGCATCTGTATATACACAGTGGAATACTACTATTCAGCCTTAAAAGGGGGAAAGTTCTGTCATTTTCAACAAAATGAATGAACCTGGAAGACATTATGCTAAGTGAAATAAGACAGGCACAGAAAGACAAATAACTGCATGATCTCACATATATGTGGAATCTAAAAAAATTGAATTCATAGAGGTAGAAAGTAGAATGATGACCACCAGAGGCAGGTGGGGTGAGTGGGGAAAGGGACGATGTTGATCAAAGGGCATAAAGTTTCAGGTAGATGGGAGGAATAAGCTTTAGTGATCTGTTGCACAGAATCGTGACTCTAATAAATGATAATGCCTTGTATATTTCAAATTTGTGAGAAGAATAGATTTCAAATGTTTTTGCCAAAAAAAAATAAGTGTGAGAGATGATGGATTTGTTAATTTGCCCAATTTATTCACTCCACATTGTAAACAAATATCAAAACATCACACTGTACTCCATAAATATATACACAATCATATGTCAATTAAAATAAAATTTAAAAATTTTTGAAACATATTTGATCCCAGTACCACATAAAATGTGGGCACTAATTTTTCATCACATTACCATCAGTACCTGAGTCTAGAACCTTCTTTGGCAGCTGGCAAATGTGATCATCAGGGCAGGAAATGCACTTCCTACGCTCTCTGTAGAAATTCCCCTTCCCCTGCCCCAGCCATCCTCACTGGGAGCGCAGCGCTGGGTTTGGGAAACCTTGTGTGACACTTCAGAGCTTTCCAGCAGCCCATAGATTTATTTATTTTTTCTGTGGTGATGAGAAGTATCAGACTTTTGGTCAAGCCTTGGCCTCCATTCCACTTAAAAATGGAAGTTTTGTAAATGAAGCTTCCTGTGTATGTATTTAATTTATATTTCATAAAGCAGTTATTGTCCATTAAATAAATACCACCTGATTGTTGGAAACCTATTGGAGGGTTAATTGTTGTGTAATGAGATATGTCTCTATTACACAGTGTCCTCAGCTTCAATCAATATGTTTTTAATAACCTATAGTCAGTTGGTTCTTGAGGCTCATACAATCGCTATTCTGTTCAGTTTAAGATTTCATAACATAGTTATCATACATTAAATTAAAACTGACATTTCCAAAACATATCTAATTAGAGTTAGCAGCTACATTGACCATAGTCTATGGCTAAAAGAAGTCAGTCCACAAGTTCAATAAATTGTTGTAAAGAAATGGAACTGTCTTTAATGTATATCACTCTCCCACACAGATGGAATTTATACTCATGCAAGTTGCCTTAGTAGAAAGTGTACAAGCTTTAATGTCAGGTCATCCATTTCCCATCCTCAGCTTTATCATTCCCAGTCAATGGGACCTTGAGCAAAGCCATCTCACCTCTGATCCTCTGGGTCTTCTTCCATCAAAATGTGCTAATCATCCCCACGTCACCTAGCTTTTGTGAAGAATTCAGCAAGATAACTGTGAAATGCCAAGCACACACACTCTATGTTCAAGAAATATCAGCTCCCATTTTGTGCAACATTTTCCAGAGCTGTTTAGCTACTTGAAAATTCCCTTTCTCTGCAAAGCCTCTGGTGTTTTCCACTACATCCATCAATGCCAACCTCTCGCCCCTGGCCATCCTCATGTCCTCCTGCTGTTCTCACATCTGTGGTCTAAGAGAATACAAGGGTTTCCCTTAAAAAAACATATTCAGATCCTCCCACAGCCTGTGTCCTCACACATGGGCAACTGAATAAATAATTCAAGGCCACCCCTGGTTTTCCTAACTCCTTTATTTTTATCTGTCTTGCAAACACGTGTTGACTGGGTGGTTTCAGTTATCTGACAATTGGCCATGGTGTATTGGAAATAGTACTGGACTGAAAACCAAGAAACCTGGGTCTGAAGTCTTTGTGACCTCATCCATTCCCTCTGCCTTTGGTCTCAGTTTTCTGATCCGTAAGTCAAAGAAGTTCTGGCCTTTCTCAACCAAGGTTCCTCTTCTAAATTTTAAGACGTGGAAAATGATTTAAGTAACTATTTCCTCATTTCTCCCAAAGATGGTACATAATAAGTACTATTTTAGTTTCATAGGAGGACAAGTTAATTCGTTATATATAATGGATGCCTTGAAGAAACACTGTCCAATAAGATTTGCTGCAATCATGGAAATATTCTACATCAGCACTAAGATTACAGCCATTAGCCAACTGGGGCTTGAAATGTTATGGTGTGACTGAAGAATCAAATGTCAAAATGTATTTATTTTTAATTAAATTAAATTTAAATAGCCACATAAGGCTAATAGCTGCCATAGTGGACAGCACATACTTAGAACTTTAAGCTTTGATTTTCATGAAACCCAAGTAAGAAAGATGAGCTCTCCCAGTTTTGGTATCCTGCATGTCTATGATTTCATTGTGCATGTTTGTATATGTTTATGTGTAAATATAGGCACCCATGAAGACAAAATGAATGCGAAAGTTAGGAAACACATACAATTCATAGATGTGTAGGACAGGACATCATACATATGCTTCAGCTGGATGATGATTTGTGCACTCATCAAAGTATTTATTGGGAGCCTGGGACATATCAAGAATTCACTGAAACTCAGGTGGCTTTATGTGTATCGCCCACAATAAAACATCTAAGGGATATAGAAAGAAGGAATGAATGACCATCAAGGTCAGCATGGTTCCTGAATTCATCCCAGAACATTTGTAATCCCAGTGTCAATCTAAAGCCAGTCATGTGACTCAGAGCCACTAAGCGTGGATTGTGGTCATCCTAAGGGAACTCTGCCTTCATTAGCAGTGCTGAGGAAGTCTCTCTCTCCACTCCTACTTTTCTGCATATGAGTATATTTGTATAATTGTTATTATTGCTACTCCAAGAGTAACTCATGTATTTAAAATATTGAGAAAATTTAGAAAACCAGAAAGAGTAATAATAGGGGGTGGGATCCATCATCCTATATTCCATTTCCCAGAAATTGCTGCTGATAATATTTTGTTTCATAAGGTTATTTGAACATTGAGATACTGCTGTAGATTTAGCTTTGGATGTGACTTTTTCATTTAATATTATAGCTTACACATTTTCCATGAAGTTGCATAATCTTTATAAATATTTCTGCAATAACTGCTTGCCATTCCATTAAGCATATTAACCATGGACTATTTAATGATTATCTTATCATTGAATATTAATATTAGTGTGCTTGCAAAATTTCCACCTACATATGGGTTCATACTTACAATGATAAGGCTGAGAACGCAAAACCTACAATTTGAAGGTCTGCACTAGGTTAGCCATGAGTATTAGCACATGCCTAAGTGACTGGTATCCATCCATCCATCCATCTATCCATCCATCCATCCATGCATCCATTCAACTGCTTATACTGACCAACATTATAAAATAAGTTGTGTGCTCTCCCGTGTGAGATAAAAAGATAGTTATTAGATATTGACTTTGTCCTCAAGGACCTCACAATCTTTTGGGGGAAACTCTCTTGCATGTCGAAAAAAATGTCTTCACAGAGGAAATGATGTCCAAGGTGAACTCGAAGGAGGAGAAACATCAGCCAAGTGAAAAAAGTCTGCAGAGGGGATTTGGGTAACATGACACAACATGATAGGTAGGCACAGCTTATCGTGGAGAGAAACAAAGCTAGAGTGAAGCAGAGGATAGTATGAAAGAGGATTGAATACCACATCACAGGGCATTAGGGGATAAAATCACAGAAAGAGGTAAGCAGGGGCATGACCTGTTCATCTTGAGGTTTGGGGATGATCTCCTGTCAGCTGTGCGGAGGAGGAACAGGGAGAAACCACACACTGTGATGCTTACAAGCACAAGGTTCCTGACTGTGTGAGCCCAGAGGCATAGTGAATGTCTCTGTGAGGGGAAAGCCATAAGGCTTCAGACCTGGCTTCTCCCTTGCATCCTTTCAGGTAGCCAAAGCACAGACGTTCTTCCAGGAACTATGACAGAGTTATCATCAGGACCATTGCACTTTGAGAAATAACGGGTTGTGCTGGGACATTTCTCAACATCTTCCCGAGATTTCATTTCCAGTCCCTCTGCAGAGGTCACTCAGATTTGCTGTTTTTTGTTCACAACAAGACAGGAGAAGAGGACTCATTCCTCTCCCTTCTCCACAACTGCCTCATAAACAGATGCCAAATCTGGAAAATGAGTAGAATCCCAGAGACTGCTATAGCCAAAGGAAGATTGAATCCAGATACACAAGACACAAGTTGGTAGGGGAAGCCATCGTAATATTCCACTTCTGGGACTGGTCCCATTGAGGGATTGGCTAGCCCCTTGGAAAGCTGCTAAAATGAATTAGATGGCATGGTAGAGAAACTGCTTTTGACTGTAAAATCGAGGAGTGACTCATCCATCCACAGAATGTCAAGGCTGGAAGGTTCTTTAGCCATCGTTTAATCCAGCCCTCTTATTTTCAGATGAAGGAACCGTGCCCTCTTCGTATTTAATGCGTAAAACACAGGATGGTGTCTGGCACATAATAGGTACCTGATAAATATTGTAAAAGGAGTAAACTTTGAGAATGAAATGGAGCAAAAGGTTTTCTCATAACTACATTGCAAATCCTCAGTGGAACTTTACATGCCTGATAAAATTAAAATTACCACAGGTGGTGAGTCTTCAGCCTGTTGACTTTGTGCTGCTAAAAATCAGAGAAATGTATACATCATCAGAACAGAGGCCACTTAGGCCCAAACGAGGTTCTTGCTGGGCAATGGGGAGGCATTTTACTTATGGTTATTTCTAGAAACCTTGGCATACGTAGGGAGGAAAGGGGGAAACACAGATTTGCTGTGTCCTCTGCCCCATTGACTCTGGCCTAGTCCCATCAGTTGCTCATTCAACTGTTCCTAAGTCGGTGCATTTTCCCTCTTTCCTTGGCCTCCTAGAGAATTGGGATCAGCATGTGATCTTTGCCTGGAAGGGAGAATCCTGGTACAGTATGCTTTCAACGCCTCCTCCCCAATGCCCTGCAGCCCATCAGGACACTGGAGCCCTCGTGAAGCAGAAGGTAAGTCAGCCTTCTGGAAGCTCACTGACAAGTGGAGTGTGCAAAGAACAGGTCTTTCAATGTATCTGGAGTAGTATGATTTTTATGGGTCTTTCTCATGTATCATTTCATTTGATTAACATCATCCTGCAAGGTTAGTAGTCAAGCGCTCATCCATTTGACAAACACTTTTTGAGCACCTGCACCATCCTAACATGTTCTCATATTACAAATGAGGAAACAAAGACACTAAGATATTAAAGAGGCGCCCAAGGCCACACACCTGATACAAGCACAGTGTCTTGGGGGTATTTATATATCCTTCAGTCCCCAACTGCTTGTAGTTAGTTATAAACAAGGTCACTTTAGAGTCAATACAAATATTTTGGGGCTTCAAGGCATCAGTGGTCTTTGATTCTTCTTCTGTTATTTCTTAGACTATACAGAGCACTTTCACATGCATTGCAACTATTCCTTTTAATTTCTTCTATGTACCCTCTTTTTGAGATCTATTTACCTGTAAGACACTTAATGGAAGTGCCTTATGATTGCCACTGTTATGGGTTCCACCCACTATCAGACTTTTCCCTGCTCAGGAGTGTCTCACCAGCTTCCCAAGGAACCAATGATCTCTGTGCTTTCTTACATCATTATTGAAATTAAGAGAAGAATACCTTTTGCCAAACGCTTGTTGTCACTTGGCCTCAGAACCAGGCTGGCAGAGGCTCCATATTTTCCTCTTATTGTTTCATCTCCCCATCACTGGTCCTCTGGGTTGTGCACATAGACCCTGCCTCCACCCAGTCCCTCTTGCTCCTCTGCAGGTCAGCTCATGCCAGCAGTCACTGAGCGAGCACACTATTACACCAGTGCATCAGAGGGAGCGGAATCAGTCTTCTCACTGAACACCAGTGAGAACTCCTCCGCTATCCTCTATATTTTTAGAAAGAAGGTTGAAAAGAAAAAGCCAGAGATAGAATAAAGCAAGGGGGAAGGATCAGAGAAGAAAGTGAAGTTGAAAAACGACGGCACCGCACTTTATTTTTTAAAGTAGCTTAAAATAAAAATGAGAGTCAAACTTGGGAAGTCTAAACAAATCCATCTGGAATGTAAAGCAAGAGGGATGTCTGGGAAAAGCCCTCAGTTCAGCCTCACAGAATCACAGGCTGTCAGACCTGAGAGGGATGCCTGGGGTCATCAGGCCCGGGCTCCCCCCAAGTGCAGGAATCCCCTCTATGTGCATCCTCACTGAGGTTCCCTGGCACCTGTTCAAGCTCCAGTTTTTTAGAAAGTTTTTGAAATCTGCAATTGTAATTTTTCCATCCAAACTGAACCCACTTTGGGTTGTCACAAAGAATGTGTCTCTGCCACCTGACAACATTTTGCATACTTGCATCTAGTGAACCCGTCTCACTAGTGACCAACACAGGCACTATATGCTGGGCACTGTCTTGGGCACATGGGCAAGGCAATGTTGAGTGTCTGCTAGGGAATTCAGATAAGTAAATGGCCAATTGCCATTCAATGTGAACAGGCTTATGGTAATAGAAGTACCAAGTGGTGCTGGGGGCCCATAAGAAGAGGACTTCATTCTGAACTGGAGACTCAGTCTTCCCAAGAAATATCACAACATTGTTAACAAGGTGCATCTGAGAATGTGAAAAAGTTTGGTATGTTCACAGAGTGGCTGTTTTCTAAATCTAGTTCAGAGGCTTATGGGGTTCCTGGAAACTTTTATAGGGTGTCCTCAAAGTCAAAAGTATTTTCATAAAATTACGTATGACATCATTTGCTTTTTCCACTCTCATTCACTCCTGAGAGTCCAATGGAGCTATCTGATAGACACATGACATGTGATGTCATTTGTGCTCTGATAGCTAATGGAACACACTCTTATGTATTCTTGAATTTTCAAATTTCTTGGTTTTAGTTTACAATATGGAAACTACTAATAGATATAACCTGCATAAGCAAAAGTTCAGTAAGGCTGTAAGAGTTTAAATAGGTTCAGAACATGTAAAACAAGGTGGAGGTGGCAGAGGTAAGACTCTAGGTGAGATGGATAATGGCCAGGTGAGGAAGGGTTTGGATTCACACCGAGGGCAATGAGAAAACCACGTGCCTTAGGGCATGATATATGGTATGACTTGGGTGTCGTAAAGATTGTTCAGGCTGCTGTGTGAAGAAAAGATAAAGAGAATTTGGTTGCTGGAGGAAGGGAAGCAGCAAGGTGGTTGTTGCCAAAATCCAGCTGAGGAATGATGGTGGGCTGGTGAGGTCGGTGGTTGTGAGAATGGAGAGAAGTTTATGGGGTTGAGAGGTACTTGGAAGGTAGAATTAGCAAGATTCTCCCCTGAGATGTCTCTGGCTAAAATTATCTTGCTTTGTTCTACCACTTGTTTGAGTAAAATTATTTCCAGACATCTCCCCACACCTACATCCAACGCGACTATTAGTTGGTGAAGTTTGCTCCTAGTTTGTTCCTGACCTTCTTAAAGCATAATATGCAGAATGGAGTTCAACTGGAGGCACTGAGGTCTCTGGTTCCCTGAGCCAATTCGGAGCTCCAAGGAAACCCAGCAGACCCGGGTTTTCCTCCTATGTAAATTTAGTACATGTGGGCCAGGAAAAGACACTGTTCTTTTTTTAGAGCATCCTATTACAGTCTCTGTGATCCTTTTGGCTCAGACCCTTTTAATATCCTTGAAGAAATAAACTTTTCCATGAGCCAAACTCTGCAATTTATTCCTCAACTCATTCTCATCCTATTTATCTTTGCATGTTTAAGTTTTTGGACTTCCCAAACTAACTTAAAACACCCAAATTCATGAGCAATGCCAGACATATCTGTAGGATTGGGGAAAAAACATGGGGAGTGCAGGGGAGAGAAAGGAGGAGGATTGGATCATGGTCTCAGACCTACTATTGATGTACTCTGTGCCCTTGAGTGAGTCACATAGCTTCTCTGAAAACGGCATTGTATCCGCAGAATGAAAAGTTGAACTGTAATGTGTCCCTTCCAGCTCTAATATTCCATGGAGCTGTAACTTCTTTTCATATAATCCCATATTAACTAGCAGAAGACTCTTCATTTGACAAATCTTTATTGGAAATCTACTGCATTTCATTAACTTCATTTCAAAGAAGGTAAATACAGTCATAGAACTGTTTGCCTTTGTTCATAGACAGTGGTTGTGCTCCTACCTCTTGAGTAAAAACTGTATTTCATACATAAATATTTTTGAGATATTTGATGCCATGTTATATCTGTAGCCTATAAATTAGATAAATATAAATTTCTTGATCTGACTGACTCAAATCCCAGTTAAGATCACTTATGCAAGTATAAAATAGATCCCAAGTGTTGGGTTTTCCATGAGAGATTAGCACATGGCACTAACTGTTTTCATTTTTTCTCATTTGTGTGTTTTCTCTATTTTTCTGCCCAGAATATTTCAGGTGTTCTTAACTATTCACCTGGAAAAAAGCTTGGCAGCAAGTTTTTATAACTATATTTGTGTCAACAGCTGCAGTGTATATATACATAGATATATAATGGGTGCCTGTATGGTGTTTCACAAATGTAAATGTAGATCAGCATGAGTGTGTATAAATATATATGTCTATACACATATATGACCTTATTTTTAGTGGACAACTTATATAAATATGTAATTTTTCATTTAATCACCATATATACAAAAGAATATCTATTAATAATGAAGTAACAGGGCTTCTGCGCTTATTTCTCTTTTCTTCTTTATTCTTTTCTTCACTTCCACACTTCCTCCTCCCCTTTCCTTATCTCCTTCTTTCCCTTCTCTCTTTGCTTCTTTTCTTCAGCTCCTGTCCTTACCTTGCAACTACATGTCCAATCAATCTACCAGCTGTGTTCATTTTTCCTCCTTTGGAATTCTGACTTGCCATCTCCTTGCATGCTTTTTTGCAGTTCATGTATTGTCTGCATTAGTCCAGTACTCTCCTAACTGGTCTCACAAGACTAAAAGCTCCCTGAGAACAGAGATCATGTTGGCAAACTTATTCTCTTGGAGCCTAGCCTACCTCTGGACACACACCTGGCACTGAATAGTTACTTTTTGAATAAATGGAATGAATGGGTGGATGGATGGATGGCTTACTTTCTCTTTTTTTTCTTTTTTTTTTCTTTTTTTTTTGAGATGGAGTTTCACTCTTGTTGCCCAGTCTGGAGTGCAGTGGTGTGATGTCGGCTCATTGCAACCTCTGCCTCACAGGTTCAAGCGATTCTCCTGCCTCAGCCTCCCAAGCAGCTGGGGTTACAGGCATGTGCCACCACACCCAGCTAATTTTGTATTTTTAATAGAGATAGGGTTTCACTATGTTGGTCAGGCTGGTCTCGAACTCCTGACCTCAAGTGATCTGCCCGCCTCGGCCTCCCAAAGTGCTGGGATTACAGGCGTGAGCCGCCACACCAGGCCAACAGTGGTTTTCCTAAAAGGCAACTCTGATGTCACTCAGTTGCTTAAAATTTCTCAGTAGCTCTTCATCTATTTCAGTATAAAGTTCAGTTTCCTTAAAGTGGTATACAAACCACTTCACAATCTTGATTCTACTTAGCTTACCAGCCTCAGCATTTGTGGCTCTACTATTGTACTCAAAACCATAGTAACCTTAACTGACACTCTCTCCCAAATGTTTTCATGCTTGGAATACCTCCTCTTACCAATATTTTCCTTGTTAATACCTCCCTACTTTCCAGGACAGAACTAATATATTTATGAGAATCTATTAATGATCTCATCCTATTCGAGGTTTACAGCAACCCTGAGGTAGGTAACATTACAGTAGGTAACACAGTAAGAAACCCTATAACTGATATTTTAACCCAACTTTCATTCCTTCAAAGCCTGGCACACTGCCTGGACCAACAATATCATATTCTACTCCCTGCCAGGGAATTTCTGAACCATCTGAGTCTCAGTTTCCTCTTCTGTAAAATGAATTTCATAAGACCTGCGTCACAGACTTAGTGCCAGCATAAAAAGACCTGAGGCGTGTAATGTCCTTGGCACAGTGCCTGCACATTGAGGATGGGCAACTCGTGAAGGCTGGCATTATTAATGAGGTTGCTGCTTTGGTTATGGTTACACTCAGTGCCTCTAGGGACTCTTTTTTACATCTAAGGGTTTGTCTCTAATAACCAGACAACCACAAGCTTTGCTAAGATTTCTACTCCTGTTTACTTGCTTGAGTATAATGACCAGACTCACCTTCCTGTCCTTTGGAAGCATTTGGTTCCTCTGTTGATTAACAAGAAACTAGGGAGGAAGGATGAGCCAGGCAGATTTGTCATCTTTGCTCTCCTGTGGCTTCCCACCACTGACAGTCATTTTCTCCAAGGAAGGGAGAAAGATTACTTTATCCCTTGCCAGTTGCAGGAGAAAGCCCATGGAGGGGTGGAATGTTCACCTGGCACCCACCATCAGGAAGCATGCCTTAATGTTCCATGCTGTAACTTTTAACTCGATGTTAACCGGATAGAAGGTCCTTCCTTTAACAAATATGTATTGAGCATCCACTATGTGAATTCTCTATGGACCAGGCGCACTGTATTAAGCAAAAGCTGCATGGCATTGAGTGAAACAGCGCTCTTTGATAGAGACAAAATGACAACGATTTTGTCTTACAGGATTTTGATGACAATCAGATGAGTTAACTAATGACTGGGAGATGTGTTTCATATACTGTAATGTGCTGCCTTCAATGAAGTTGACTGAATGAATAAGTGATACATGTGTGTCAACGTCCCACAAAGTTAAGAGAGTCAGGAACTCAGTGGGTTGGAAAGTAGACAAGAAGAAAGGCTTCAGCTAGGTGGGGAGTCCTACTTGTGTTTTTCCCCTAAACTACAGATTGCTTTGAGCCAGCAGTTGCTGCAAATAATGAATGAAACTAGCCAAGGAGAGATAGAGGAAATCTTGTAATTAAATCCATCTTTTCTTGCTCTGATGCATTATATCTAAGAAGCCTTTGTGTATTTGCTCACCCCTCCTTCTCTTTTCCTCTTCTCTTCTCCATCTCTACTTGGTGGCTTCTCTCTTTTCTTGGCTAAGCAGAGGCAAAGAGGTTAGAGGCATTTACAGCCTTCACTGGCATAGTTTTTTCACTCCAAATAACTTTCTAGTGTTGACATTATAGTGATTCCTGTTACCCTGAAACATTACCACAAAGCATTTTTAAGCAAAGATCTTTTTTTTTTTCCTTATTTGCTTCAGAAATGTCCAGGGTCACCACCACCCTCCCAACAAACCACTGATGCTGAAGAAAAAAAGAATGTGCCTAGGTGGGCATGGGGACACATGCCTATATTCCAGCTACTCAGGAGGCTGAGGCAGGGGGATTTGAGCCTGCAATGAGCTACAATCAGACCATTCCACTGCAGCCTGAGCAATAGAGCAGGACTCTGTCTCTTAATTTTTTTTTAAGGTGGCTAGTTGGACAACTTGAGGTCCTTCATCTTACCATCTGGTCTGTCTCTCTCATGAGGCTCCCTTAAACAAATTAGAGCCAGTCACTACATTGAGTCCTGGTTCTTTTTCTCAGTAGTGCAAGGAAGAGCTCTCTGGGAGTCTAGATGTGATCTCAGCAGAGAAAAATTCAGAAGTCGCTGCAGGCTGAGATCAGTGGGGATGAGGCATCATCTCCCTAGGGAAAGAGAAGAAGAATCCCTCCTTCTTTCTCGCTGCTCCTCACCCAACCCTCCCCTTCCTGAGTCAGACAGAACAGAGCGCAGAGAAGCTCAGTGGTATGGAATGACCGCATGTAGAGAAGGGGAGGAGGAGAGATAAGAGGGCTCCAAGGCTGCCTTCCAGCTCTGTTGTTCATGGTTCTAGACAGTTTCCTCCCAGGTCCTCAGTCTGCAGGGTGGATGCTATTTATGCTCACATATTCTTTGCTGGTCAGGGGGTGGGGTTAGGATTTCTGTCATTCCAAGTAGGTTTTACCAATGGCAGTAACACCACAAGGATTCTAATTTATTCTAGAGTTCCCTGCATCCAATAGGGACAAGAACAAAGAATGCAGATTCCAAAATGAAACAAAACTTGGTTCCAATGCTGACCTTTACACTTCAAGTTGTATGAACCTGATCGATTCACTCTATATTTGGAGCCTTTACTTCTTTTCATCTTAGGCAGCACAGCCTCCTAAGTGGAAAATGAGGAAGGAAAGTCTGAACATTGACTCAGTAATGAGATGAAAGCAGTTTGACTGAATGTCTGGTGATTCCTCTGAAATCTGTATTGCAGGGGTACGGATGAGATGGATGCTGTGTGTATAGCAGATTCACCAAGACACCAAGAACCTTCCTCTCCTTTTCCCCTCTGTCTAAGTTCTAGTCAGGCTGGTTTCTCCTGGGGTCCACAGGAAACTCTAAGGATCAGAATAAAGCTCTTTCTTCAAGAACTCATTCCCTCATCTCTTCTGCGTAGGTCATCCTGATGTTGAACAGCCCTGTAAGTCCAGTGTCCGCACCTGGAGCCCAAATTCAGCTGTCAACCCACACACAGTTCCTCCAGCCTGCCCTGAGCCTCAAGGCTGCTACCTCGAGCTGGAATTCCTCTACCCGTTGGTCCCTGAGTCTCTGACCATTTGGGTGACCTTTGTCTCCACTGACTGGGACTCCAGTGGAGCTGTCAATGACATCAAACTGTTGACTGTCAGTGGGAAGAACATCTCCCTGGGTCCTCAGAATGTCTTCTGTGACATCCCACTGACCATCAGGCTCCGGGACGTGGGCGAGGAGGTGTACGGCATCCAGATCTACACGCTGGACGAGCACCTAGAGATCGATGCTGCCATGTTGACCTCCACTGCAGATACCCCACTCTGTCTACAGTGTAAGCCCCTGCAGTATAAGGTGGTCCGGGACCCTCCTCTCCAGGTGGATGTGGCCTCCATCCTACATCTCAATAGGAAATTCATAGACATGTAAGTGCACTCTCTGAATAGGGAGTTTATTAAGTGGGTGGGTTGTGGAGAAACGTGAGGCAGGTCAGAGAGGCCTGGACAGGAAAGGGAAGGTTCATCACAGCCAAGACTCATTCTATGGATTGTAACCCATCATTGGGTGTAGATTTGTCTTAACATGGCAGAGTTGATATCATGGGAGGAGCAATGGGAAAGGGACCACTAGACCTGGATTTAGTGACAAATCTGATGTATGACCTTAAGCCTCATAAGCCTTTCTTAATTTTAGTCATTCCAGTAGTAAATGAAGGAGGTTGGATGAGAGTAGCAGTGAGAAAATCATTTATTACTAATGAAAGTAGAAGAACTGAAGTTTGTGAATGATTTTCTTTTTATATTAAATTGAAGACAATTTATGCATTTTGATTGCTTTTTCAGTGGGTGAATCAGGGGTGAAGTTATAGTAGATTGACTGGGGGTTGGGCACAGTCCTAGGTATTTGCACAAAAATTGTGCTGGAAAGTGAACATCAACTTTAACAGCGTTTGTTTTTGTCTTATTTCCTGAGGCAGAACAGTGGTTCAAACCCACTTGATCCTTAAGGCCTTTGCAGCTTTGGGTTTCCGTCACTGTTTTTGGATGCTCACTGCTCTTATGTGAAGTAGTACTTGTCTTTCATACTCACCTCTCAGCCGGGGAGGTGGCTCACACCTGTTATCCCAACAATTTGGGAAGCCGAGGCAGACGGGTCACCTGAGGTCAGGAGTTTAAGACCAGCCTGGCTAACATGGTGAAACCCTGTCTCTACTAATGATACAAAAAAATTAGCTGGGTGTGGTGATGTATGCCTGTAATCCCAGCTACTCGGGAGGCTGAGGCAGGAGGATCGCTTGAACCCAGGAGGCAGAGGTTGCAGTGAGCCGAGATCACGCCATTGCACTCCAGCCTGGGCAACAAGAGTGAAACTCCATCTCAAAAAAAAAAAAAAAAAATTATTCACTTCTCAAGTCACCTCTCTATTACTTCTTCCCCAAACATCCTCAGAATTTCTGTCTTAGGAGGAAGACCATCTTATAATGAAGCCATTGGTGCTTTTCCTGTGTACTAGAAAATGGGCTAAGGTCTTTGCATCTTTTACTCATTCCATCCTCTCCACAACCACAGCCATACTATTCTTATTTTACAAAGAAGAAAACTGGGGCTTAGAGATGTGAAGTCACTCATCCAAGATCACACAGTTAGGAAGTGGTGAAGGTAATGATTGGAATTTCGTTCTGACTTCTAAGCCAGTGCACTCAACTGGTGCTCAATTAAAGATATGATTCCAACTTCTGTTTTAATCTACAAAAAGGATAGAGTCTTCGCCATCTAATTTGGGTGTCAATGGTTTCTATAGGCCTTTTGTGGCTCTTTATTTGGTTCTAAAATAATGTAAGACAATCTCCGCTCTGTCTACTTGAAAATATTCACTAAGCCAATCATTAATGGAAACCAAGTTCTAGAGGAAACTTTTAATCTTTTTAAAGGGCAGAACCACTTTCAAACACTTTACCAGCACTTCCTTTTACATACTAGCAATTAATGTGCACATCACAGGCAAACTCTTACTAATTCATTGAATCAAAGATGAGGAACAGCTGTTTAAGAACTCAGAAAGAGCACGTGGTTTGTGTTTGAGAATGTACTTAAAATTTAAAGGATAGTCCTGCCTTAAAAATATTCCATAACCCTGTCTCTTCCATCTCCTCACTTGTCTAGAGTGTTAGAGTTCTATAATATGCTTCCTCTTAAACTTTCTTTATAAAACAATGGAGGGAAGAAATAATAGATGTTTTAAAATCTCAGTTTAAACTCAGCTTTCATTTTTTTTGCCTCAAGTTATGAGCCTGTGAGAGCTGCCATGGGTTGATAAGTGTGAAATGGTGAAAATTAAACTGAATAAATGAAAGCACCCTTAGTGATTTAGCTTAGTTCTATTCTCAGCTAAATCTCAGCTAAATCACTAACTGCCTCTAGCCTCTTAGGTGAGTCACTTGTCCTTTCTAGTCTTCCGATGCCTCAACTTGGCATGCAGGAGGTTGCACTAGATTAGTTCTTCTCTTTTTTTTCTTTCCAAGACAGAGCCTTGCACTCTCACCCAGGTTGGAGTGCAGTGGTGCGATCTTGGCTCACTGCAACCTCTACCCACCAGGTATAAGCAATTCTCCTGCCTCAGCGTCCTGAGCAGCTGGGATTACAGGCACGCATCACCATGCTGGGCTAATTTTTGTGTTTTTAGTAGAGATGGGGTTTCACCAGGTTGGCCAGTCTGGTCTGAGAGCTCAACTCGTGATCTTCCTGCCTCAGCCTCCCAAAGTGCTGGGATTACAGGCTTGAGCCACTGTGCCTGGCCAGTTCTTCTCAATTTGGATTGCACATTTAAAAACTGGGACATTTAAAAATTGCCTGGGTCTCCCTTGTATCCCATTTCCACTCTCTATCCCCTCAGATATTTATTTAATGGTTAAGAATAAGTCCTGACCATTAGAACTTTTAAAATCTCATAAAGTGATTATAATTTGCAACCAAGTTTAAAAACCAGTGCAGTAAAACAAGTTCTCAAAGTGTGGCCCCAGACCCACAGCATCAGTATCACCTGGGAACTGAGAAAGGCCAGGCTCTCAGGCCCCAGTCTAGCCTAGTGAATCAGAAACTCTGAGTGCAGGGCCTCTCCAGGTAATTTGGATGCTAGTTAAAGTTTAATAGCCACTGCTCTAAATTGTCTCCAAGGTCCAGGAATCTCCAAGTTCTCTTTCACTCATGCAACTACTTGCTCAATTCACAAATATGTACTGAGAACATTCTATATGCCAGATTCTGCACTGGAAACAGTATTAGGATGACTCAGACCAGTGCCTTTCCTAAAGGCATGCAAACTTAAGTGCTGAACTCCTACCTACTTTGTAAAAGTGCTACATACTATGCCAAATCATCAGTACTGAGGTCGACACTCTTACGCACAATTTGTTCTTTCATTCACTCTCCAAATATTTCTTTAGTCCCTACTATGTGACAGGCACAAGGGCTAGACTGAGGCTTTCATTGGCCTTCCTCTTGTACTCTTTTGTGTTTCAAGGAGTTTATTGGAGATCTGGGCTGGGCTGGGCTGGACTTCCTGACCTGAATGTTCTCTGAGGCTGAAAAAAGAGAAACACATCCTTCCAAATCAACCTACCATTTCAACTCCTTTATCTCTTGGTAATTTGAGTTCTGAACCCCACCACAAATACCTCTTTGTGTGTGTATGTGTGTGTATGTGTATTTTGCTGCTTTCACATTTTTTCCATATCAAATAAATTGGCTCTTATACAAGTTCTATATAAAGACTGTTTTGGAGAAAAAGAGGAGAGGGAAAAAATGCTTTCTTTTTCTTTCCTGACTCAACCCATTACATGATTCCCTTTGACCTTTGTCTTCATTTTTTTTCTCTCAACAAAAATATTTATTCTTTCTGTTATCTACACTGGAGATAGTTTCCCAAGGTATGACAGTGATGAAGAGAGAGTCTTCTGTGCTTACCCCATGGAAACTTCTAGTAGACTGATTACTTTTGGCCAGGACAAGAAAGAAATGTGGAACATCTCCATCTCCCTTAAGTGGAAACCCCTCTATTGAATGAGAAATGCCACTATCAGAAGAAAGGGGACCAGTGCCAACTCTGCTACAAACTCATCATATGACACAAAGACACATCACATCACCTATTTGGACCTCAGTTTCCATATCTGTACAATGAGAGGACAACACATTAAGCCCTTCTCTGTGGGCAGACACAGAGAAGTGTCTGGGGTTACAGGTGATTCATATACTTTTCTGTAGTAAAAGGAATTCAATAGGGATTATCTGTAAGAATCAGTACCCAGAGGAAACCTCACTGGCTCTGGATGCCCTTCTGAAATGTGGACCACAATAATAATGACAACCTTTACTAAGTATTTCCTCTGCTTTAAGTGCCTTACAGACACTTCTGAGGTAGGTGAAAAAGCTTAAACTCAGAGAAGTGATTAAACTAACCTCATACAGCTAGTAATGGCATAGACAGGCCTCAAACCTAAGTCTAATTCCAAATTTCACCTTCCTAACCGCTACTCACACTACCTCCTACTGCAGTAACGTAAAGGCAGAATTTTAGAGCTGAGAAATGCATCCGATCTGGTCAAAGCTCTAAATATAGCAAGCGGAAGACAGGCTTACAAGTCAGAGGCCACTAGTCCACAGTCAGTCCCTGTGGCCCACCCTTGATGTCTTGGTGTCCAATAACACAAGTTACACAGGCAGTTCTTTATGCTTCTGGCTGGGAAGAAATAACAGGGAAGCATCTTTTTCTCCACTTGGCTGTCAAGTGCTTCTGTACTGAGCACTGTGCTCCTTGGCCTATATGAAATCTTCAGATTTCTCCAAGAAGTAAATACTCTGGACAAAACTAAGAAAGAAAAGTATAAAGCAAACCAGGAACAGTGAACAGTAGCTCACTCTCATTATCCATCTACTCGTTGGTCTGTCTCATTCATCCATCACTTCATGCAACAAATATTCACTGGGTATCTATTAGGCACTATGCACTATGTTAAGAAATGGTGATCCAGTGGTGCTGAAAACTCAAGGTGCTCACAGTCTATGGGAAAAGAGAGGCACAGGCAAGCAGTGCCATTGCAGTAAAATAATATTCTGATGAAAGAAACAGAAACACAGAGTCAGAGGTTTCTAACACAAACTTGGATGAATTGAAGTCTAAACTTAGAACTAGAATGTAAACACCCTGAGGGCTAGATTTTTTTCCTCTTTTTCTCCCGGTGCATTCCAAGCACCTAGAACAATTATAGACACAAGGTAAGCACTGAGTAAATGTTCTTTAAATGGTTCTGGAATGAAGAATGAGAAGGAGTTTAGCATTTGAAGAGAAATGGAGAAGCCAAAATGTAATAAGCTTGTACTTTGTGTCAGGCACTAAATAGGGACTTTACATAGATAATCTCATTTGATTTAATCATCCCAACAACCCCACAATGTAGGCGGTCCTATCCCCAGATTATAGAAAGGGACTGGAAACTCAGAGAAGGAATGTGGATTACAGTTTACAATTATCAAGGGGCAAAGCTGGGGTCTTAAGTAGATCTGTCAACTCCAAAGCTAGTGCTCCTGATCATTCATTCTCTGGTTGAACAAGCGTGTTTGTTTATGCCTCTGTTTTCTTAGGATCCTCAATTTGGAGCTAGAAACACTCTTAAAAGTCATCTCTCTCAACTGGCTTATTCGTGTATCCCAATTTAGTCATCTATTAATTCTTCTCTCACATTCAGACCTGTAACGCTTCCAACACAATCTATATCTATTTTATCTCACCTCCTTGGCATTCTCAATATAAGTCTTTGGGGAAATGAATAGACATAAGGAAAGGAGATGTTTATATGATCTGGGTGGACGTTCTTGTGTGTCCAAATTTTACAAATCAGATCCAAATTTCTGCCTCTGAATGTCAAATGCTTTGAACACCCATCAATCAGAAACTTTAGTTCATTCATCAATTCACTTGCTCGGCAAATATCTGTTGACTCCCAACATGAGCTTAACTACTTTCTAGCCTCTAGGGGTGCAATAGTGAATACAGCAAGAAAAAGTTTTTGCTTTCGTTGATTATTACAATGTAGTTGAGGAGAGATAAAAGAAGCATGTTATCGTATAATATCTCAGTTGGAAAAGATTTAATGATTTTTAGATAGATGGTCAGGGAAGTCCTCTCTGATGAGATGACATTTGAACAGAGACCGGAAGTGTCCCCTACTAACTAATAATGAAAGCTAGTTGAGCCACCATCCCTGGAATCCCAGCCTGTTTGGAATACGAATTTCTTATAACATGATCCTTATCCTTGATCACAGTTTGTGTTGTATTATATTTAACAGTGCTTGTGGTTTTTCCTTCACCTGAAGTACAGAATTTATGACACTTATATGACACAGTAGGGGCTCCATGGATACTTGTTGAGCATGTAAGGAATAAGTCAGAAGCAGCACAAAGTGGGCTCTCAGAAGATGAGTCTCTTGCTTTCAGATCTTAGTTATAACACTGATATATGATGCCATATTAAGCCTCAGAGGATTTGGAAAGTTTAGCCCAAATCAGGGTCAGGTGAAGGCACAGGTGGCTCTTATATGCTGTTTCTATGGCTCTCGAGCTGAGTCACCACTTTCTTTCTTTCTTTATTTTCCCTAAGCCTCATTTCTTTTTATAGCTCTTTCCGTTTCTCACCCTGTCTTCCATCCTTTGTTCTTGTGTGTATTAATTTATTCATTCATCCATCCATCAACTAGTGAAAATCTAATATAATCCATGTTAAATAATACTTATCCCATTTAACAAGTATTTATTAAATGTCTGTTCTGTGCTAGGAATACAGCCCTGATTAATAGACGTGATCTCTGGCCTCATGAGCACACGGTTCTAAATGAAAAATATTATACTGCAGCATGAAAAGTGTTATGGTGTGAGGAGCACGGGGGGCAGGGGGCTGTGAGAAAACATGGGAAGGGTATCTAACCCAGCATGAATAGGTAAGCTGGGCTTCTTGGAAGAAGAGACATGTAAACTGAGACTTGAAGGATGCATAACAGCTGATCATTGAAGAGATTTACCACGGTTCAAATGGTTGAAACTAAGTGGATGTTCAGTCAAGATTGATAAATGAATGAATGAAAAAATGAAGGGAGAAAAGAACAAGCATACTGCCTGTCAGAAGGGTGTGCTCGACCACAGATCAAATGTCTAACTTTGGGATGGAAATTGTATTAATTTGGGATATCTATCTACTTCAGTTCTTAGATATACTTCAATCTTTTTAGCTGCTATACAGTATCCCATAGTATGAATGTGCTACAGGTAATTTAGCCATACCCTTAATGGTGGGCATTTAGGTCACTTCATACATTTTTCTACTGCAAGCAAATGTTGGAGTCAGCATTCTCATACAAACATCCTTGTAGGCACATGCATTCATGCAAGCATTTCTCTAGGGTCAATACTGAGAAATTGCTGGTGATAAACAATATATGGGTCTTTTTCATTTTAAGGGACACAACTATGACATTCTGGGCAGGTGAACTAGCTTCCACCCCACCAGCAGTGTGTGCCAAGACCTGCTATTTTGTATCATGACTGCTTATTATTTGGCATAATGGAAGTATTTATTCTTTGCACTTTTTTTGCCCACTTTGTTGGGAAAAATATGACTTCTCGTTGACATTCGGTTACGTGTTCTTAAGTAAGCATCTACTCAAATACATTTACTGGATAATTGCATTTCCTGTTCTGTGACTTGTCTATTCATATCCTTAAGATAGGCCACGTCTTTAATCTCCTTCACACCTCAATTTCTCATTCATTAAATTGGGATTTCAGTGTCAGCCCTACTGCATATCCATTAATGTTATCAGAATCCAGGGTGAAACAGGAAGTTAAGAGGGAAATAGCATTTATGAAGAAGTTACTCTGATTCTTCTTTTATGTATTGATATATTTATCAAATGCTGATTTAGTACAATCCCTTTGCTGAGAACCATGACACATTCTGAAGATACAAGAAGTAACAAAACCAACCCAGTTTCTGCTCTCAGCAGAGCTTAAATTTAGTCACTGTGTTAACCACCTTCGCATTGCTAGTATTCTTGTAGCATTCACTACTGGTAGCACTAACATTGCTGCTAACAATAACTACCATGTAGTGAAAACCTCATATATGCTCAGTACTTTTTTATAAGTCTACCAATGATGTTTAGGTATCAGCATGCCTGACTTCTTAGATGGAGAAGCTCAGACTATAAGACATAAGGTCATGATTTAAGATGCTCCAGTTAATAGATGCCAAGGCCAAGTTTTATATGCCTTTTTCTGACCCCAAAGGGTGTGCCTGGCAAGAAACAGAGCACAGTCATTGTCATAATGTCTGACAAAGAACAAGACGGTATCTTGATGGATGGAGAAAATGAATACTAAAATTAGATCTTCTTCTTTCCAAAAGCAATAGAATAAACACCAAAAAGAGAATAAAGCAAATTTTTTTTTATTGTTTTTTGAACATTTAAGCAGATGAGGAGGAGGTGGCTTAGGAAGTGTGGACGTGGCCAAACCAGCATGATTTCCAGTAACCTGTTGCTGAAATGCATGATTCAGGCTGGACCCCTTCCTGAGCAGGGCCTTCTCCCACGCCTGCCCAGCATGGTTTTGCCTACATTCTGATGTCCCACCCACCAGAAGAGATGAGCAGCATCAGTAGAGAGGGTTGTTTTTCCAAGCCCAGAATGAATACCACTTCTCTTAGCTCAGGCCAGGGGAGCACATAGTCAGCACAATCTCACTCTGGTTCTGGAAACCAGGCGTTATCCACCTATGACTCCCTCTCATCAGTCTTGGGCCAAGTATTTCTCAGAATGAAATATGGGTTCTGGGAATATTAGGATAAGCAAAAGGGCTTAACAAAATCAACTGATCTCCAGGGTCAGCAACAGCCATAGAAGTGCTGTCTCCAAGTGCCTTCTCAATTTTGAAAGGGTGAAGGGCTCCTGTTTGGTGCTAATACCACCAAAACTGCTTACATAAATTTTTATAGATTACTCGAATGCACTACTAAACTTTGTAGTGAGTGAACCATTATAGATTCTCTTCTACAGATGGGCAAACTGAGACCCATAGAAGTTAAAAATTGAACTAATAGCTCCATTGATAAATTTATTCATTTGTTTGTTTCTACATTTATTCACTCATGCATTTAATAAGGAGTACCTTCTGCATGTCAATGTTTGTACTGGCAGTGTAACTCTGAATCTTTTAATCTGGTAGGAGAACTGAATAATAGCACACGTAAAATTATAATTACAAACTGAAGACTATTATTACAAGACGTTATAATAGAGTATAATTCCCCATTAAATTAAGAGAGAGTCTGTAGAAGATGAGTAAAGAGATAGAAGGGGCCAGACTATTATAAAAAGACAAAAAATAACAGATGTTGGCAAGGGTGTGGAGAAAAGGGAACTCATACACTTCTGGTTAAAATGTAAATTAGTACAACCTCTATGGAAAAAAGCATGGAGATTTTTCAAAGAATTTCAAATAGAACTACTATTTGATCCAGCAATCCAGTCCTGGGTATCTACGCAAAGGAAGATAAATCATTATATCAGAAAGATACCTGCACCCATATGTTAATCACAGCACTGTTCACAATTGCAAAGATATGGAATCAACCTAAGCATCCATCAGTGGATGATGGAATAAAGAAAACTGGGTACATGTACACAATGGAATATTACTCAGTCATAAAAAGGAATGGAATCTTGTCGTTTGAAGCAGCATGGGTGGCACTGGAGGCTATTATCTTAAGGAAAACATCTCAGACATAGAGAGATAAATACCTCATATTCTCACTTATAAGTGGGAGCTAAATAATGTGTACACGTAGACATAGAGTGTGGAGTGACAGACAATATGGACACTCAGAAGGGTGGGGGAATGGAACGGAGTGGATGATGGGAAATCACTTAATGGGCACAATGTACATTATTCAGACCATAGCTACCCCCAAAACCCTGACTTCACTCTGTCGTCTATGCATGTAACAAAATTACATTTGTACCCCATAAATTTAGATAAATAAAAAAAGAAGGGGCCAGATTATGAAGAGTTTGTGGCTCATGTTGAGTTTAGATTTATTGATTGTGAAATAGGGGGACTAAACCAATCAGTTCGGAGCTTTTATAATACTGCCCTGGTACTCTGTGAAGAAAGGATTGAGGAAGAGTGAGTGAATCCATTTAGGGTTGACTGCTGCAGTCCAAACCAAAGACGATGATTATTTGCATAGAAAAGTGAATGAATTGGAGGTATGTTTTAAAGGTAGAACCAACAGGATTTGGTGATAGTTCGGATTCAAGCAGTTTAATGAGAAGTAGCTGTTTAATGACTCTCGAATTTCTGGTTTGGGTATCTGGAATGAGGGAAATGTTATTCCCTGAAATAGAGGAATATATTTTAATTTATTGTTTTGTTGGGCGTGGGGTAGAACAAGAGTTCAGTCTTAGACATATTGTGTTTGAGATGCCCATGAGTCATAAGAGAAGAAATGCTAAGAAGGCTGATTAAACACATAGGACTAAAATTGCTCATGACTGGACTGGAACTATTGCCACACAACGCGTGTCTACTTACAACATGCTAAGAAACCTCTCCTCAAAGTAACAGAATCTTTTTCCATAACCATAAAATTACTATCTCATCCACCGTATTTTCTTATCTTTCAGCTAATCATTAAAGATAAAATAATCTGCTCAATCCTGATGCCATCCAAATAGAAAGAAAGCAATACTCTATATGGAAAATTGTGTGTAGCTAACATAACCCTTCCTGTTTTAGAATGATTTTGAAAGGCTTTGAGAAGGCGTTTTAAATGTATATTTGAATGAAGTATCCAAAATGCATTAGGCCTGTCCTCCATATAATGATAGGAAAAATGTAATAGGTCTTTACAACGGACCTGACACAGTGCCCATTAATAAATAATCTCAAACAGTTATCCTAATGTCCTCAACAGATTTTTTCCCCCATTCTGTACAAGATGCTCAGATAAACTATGTAATGGGCCCACATATACCCAGCTGGTAAAATAATGGGTTTGATGACTCTAAGCTAGGACTATTTGTGTTATTATACAAGTGTAATACAAGTGTAATAATTATATCCATCATTTATTGGCTATGTACCAGGCATTGTGCTAAGTGCTTTAAAAAGTTTTTCCTATTTAATCCTTTTAAAAAATTCTTTGAGCTTTTATTATTAGTTCCACTTTACAGCTGAGAAAACTAATGTTTAAGGATGTTAAGAAACTTCCCTCTGGAAGAGTTAGAGGTAAGATTCTTAGCCACTTCAACCTTGTGCCTCTTATAAACATGCATGAATAAACTTGAGTGGAAAGAAACTTCCTGGCATGCCAGACTATTGGTTAGAATTGAGATGGTTCTCCTGAGAAATGATCACAGCCTGGACATTGAAGTCAGGTTTTTTAAAGAGCAAGGTTATAGATAGAAAAGAAAATGAAGGCCAAATGCGGTGGCTTATGCCTGTAATCCCAACAATTTGAGAAGCTGAGGTGGGAGGATTGCTTGAGCCAAGGAGTTCAAGACCAGCCTGGACAGCATAGAAAGACCTCATCTTGACAAAATAATAATAATAATGATAATGATGATGATAATAATAATAATAATAATAATAATAATTTAGCCAGGTATAGTGGTGTGCACCTGTGGTTCCAGTTACTCAGGAGGGTGGGAGGAGGATCGCTTGAGCCTGGGAGGTCAAGGCTGCAGTGGTGAGCCATGATTGTACCACTGCACTCCAGCTTGGGCAACAGAGTGAAACCCTGTCTGCAAGAATGAAAAAAAGAGAGAGAGAAAATAAATGTTGTTACCTTGGGGAAGGGGATGATGGGTCTTAATCATCCAGCTGCACCACATTGCTAGAGAAAATGTGTCTATATCTGTCAGCAGAAAAACAGATAGAGCAATTGTGATATATCCAAATGTTTCTATAGGTTTCTATGGATTAATAGTTGCATGACATATTAATATCAGTTCTGAGAGGGAAAAAGAGGTCTGTGTGTTTGCAAGGAATCCTAGTTTAAACTCTGTTCAAGAGGCCTTATTCTGCAGAACTTCACAAAACATGTTACTTTTCATTGTGAATCTCCCAGAGATTGCTGGAATGCTTTATGTAGTCTATTCTGACATTGTTTGAAAAAGGTACGCTGTTTTCTTATCACATATCATAGGACTGGCATTACTGAGGAAGCTCCTTTGGAAATGATGAGTTAGTGAAATCAGGTTGCAATGCCTATCCTGGTGTCACCTACTACTTTGTTATTTTCTGTTCACCCTGGGGGTAGGTAGGATGGACTAGACTTGGTTGTGCTGCTCCAATTCCTGATTTTTAAGAAAACAAATAAATGAAGAGGAAAGAGAAGGAAAATAACAGCTGTCAGAGCAATTACAGATGTGAGAAGAATGGAGGAATTTATCTCACACTGGGCATTGGCAAGAGGAGTGGACAAAATCTATTCAGTCTGTGCTTGGAGACACTGAGAATCATGAGGGCAGGTCTTGGTGGGTTTATGTTGTGTCTGTTAAAACACAACCTCAGACACCACTTTAGAGATGCTGAATTTGGAATGAGGAGATCTGACTCCAACACCAGCACCAGCCTTGCTGTGGAACAGGTTTCTTCCATTGTTTGAGCTTAAGTTCCTTCCCTTAGACAAAGTGGGTGACTGTCCATATAGTCTAACAAGGATTGGTGGGAAAAACTGATAAGATAATAGGCTTGCAAGAACCTGATGCAATCTTGTGAACTATAAAGATTTAAATGTTCATGATTCTTTCTATCGTCTGATTTTTCACTAGGCTTGTTCTTGGCCAGAGCCATGACGGAGAGTATGTGCAAAAGGCAAACACTCTGGCACACACAGACACACACACATCGAGCAGTTTCCCATAAACTCTAACAGGAGTTGCTATGCTTCAGTGTTGGGTTAGAAGAAGGAAAAGAAATTGTACTTTAACCTTTGTAACTCAGTTAAAGAAAAAATAAGAGAGAAAACCCACCACGTGCTGGCCCTGGATCAGGAGACCTGGATTCTAGTATTGGTATCCTGAAATTTTGCTGTGTCCTTGATCAGATGGGTCCCCAACTGTGGGCCCAAGACCCCCTTCTATAAAATAAAGGGGTAGGTCATAGCTCCGACATTCTGTTCAGATTATCCTTTAGCTCTCAACCGTGCTCAGTGCATCTAATTAAGTAAAGACGGAGGCAGCAGGTTATATGTCACTTTGTTAGTAAGTCTGAACTTTGAGTTTGGAGGCTGGCCATGTAGATCTAAAGAAAGCCTCCAGGCACAGTGGGACTCTCAGGACTCCAACTAGACCCAGTCTTTCTCTTAGGACTTACAAAGCTCTTCCTTGATAAGACAATTTCAAAATGTTTTGGTGCATTTTTCCTGGGTGGCATTTTAACTTGACACTGAGATACTAGAGGTGGGGGCTGTGTAATATCTGCCATGTTATTCTCTATCCTTAGCTTCTTGTGCAAGGCCAGACATCATGTAGATGGTCAATAAATGCAGATGAAATAAATGCATGCATGCATGAATAAATTGATCAGTAAACCCTGTGGTACATCAATAAGTGGCCAGAAAATCATGATAATACACATCATATCTGGTATATTGGAGGTCGTTTTTTTAACTTCCAAGGTGGATTAGTTACTTGAGGATTGAAAGGACAAATGAGAATCTTATAGCATGGTCACTGCTCCTCCTGGGGCCTCAGCTCTCTTATCCTTAAAGCAAAGGCATTGGGCCAGAAGGTGTAATTCTGTGTTTCATTCATTCAACAGGCAATTATTTAGCACTGTCTGTGTAACAGGTCCTATAGTAGGCAGTGAAGACAAACCAGTCAGTAAGGGACATACCAGCCTTCCAGGAGCTTAGTCTACTTAATGTGAAAGTAAACACATAAACAAGTGATATCTAACAGTGTGAAAGATGTGATGTTAAGGGAAGCACATGGGCTAGGAGCTCCTCACTCAGCTTCACAGATCAGTGAGAATCTCCTGAAAGAGGTGGCAACTAAGCCAAGGCAAGAAAATGAAGCCACGAAAGGAAGGTGAGACTGCTTGCTCAGGGTGGTGGCTGAGGGTAAAATTTCAAGAAGAGAGGTTGAGCAAAGAGGCCAGAGAAGTTGACAGGGGTTAGATCATGATGGTTCCAGAGTTCATTGCTGTGACGTCTGGACTTCATTCTGAGAGTGGTGATGAGCCGTTGAGTGTCTGTAAGGTAAGAGAAGATCTTCATTAGATTTGGTTTTAGGACATCTCTTTGACTATGTGTGTATATCTGGATAGAAATAAGGATGGAGGCATAGACCATAAATGGTAAAGGAGGAAAAGCAATGTTGGCAAACAGAAGTAGATGATGACAGTTGTCTATGGTAGTCAAGTGGAAATGGAGAGTACTGGATGGGGCTGAGAGATATTAATGGGAAAAAATACCTGGATAACTAATCAACAGCAGGAGGCAGGTGGGTGTATTATGAAAGAAGCCTGTGTTACTGGCATCACTGAAACACACAATGAATGCAGCTATAGAGGCATATTTGGGTTGGGATGAAACAAGGAGGAGTTCAAAAGTGCCTTCCAGTTGCTGGCCTGTGAATCAGAGGCAGGCATACAGGCACTTCACCTTCAGCCACAACATTTCTTTCCTATGTAGAGATACAGAAGCAATTGAGGCATACATGTGCAGGTTTGCATGCATTTGTGTGTGTGCATGTACATGCATGTGTGAGTACGTGCATGTGTGTGTGTATGTGTTGGGAGCAGGCAAACAAAGACCTGTGAGACCACCTGTTTTCATCATCCACTGATTCTCAAAGTGTAGTCCAATGTTCTAAAGAGGTCCCGAGGGGGATCGGGGGTTAATCTTCCATAGAACTAATACCTATAACGTTACAAGACTCAGGCTTTGTTTTCTACCCAGGATTAATCATTTACTCATGGGCTTTAATACAAGCCAGACACCACCTCACTGTGCAAAGCAATGCCAGCTCCCCTTCCATTCTGATGCTGGCTTTTACATTCTTGTTGTCAGAGTGGGAACTAGGTTTTTGCCCCAGTTTCAAAATCCTATGAAGTGAAAAGTTTAGAAACTTCCATCCAGGAATGTTAGTCAAAAATGCCAGGACAGCTGGACTCTGCCATTAACTTGCCATATGACTTACCGCCATTTGTTGCCCATCTCTGGGCTTTAGTATCCATCCCACAATGAGATACTTGGAGTAAGTGATATTCAAAGTCATCCAGCTCTGATTTCTACATATTTGTGTTTCCTTCTTGAGCTAAGCTCTGTGTATACAAAGTCAGTCTCCAAAAATTTTAAGCAGAGAATTTTGAGATGCTCAAACTTCCTACTGTCTAGGAATTAAACTGAAAAACTCTCAGACCTGGAAAGAGCATTGAAGATCATCAACGCCAGGACTGACACTTGAGAGACTGACATATGAGAGAATTGAGTTGAAAGAGAGGAAGCCACTTCTTCAGAGTCACACAGCCATTCAATGGCAGAACAGAGAATTGAAGTTAGCGCTCCTAATTCCCAGTCCAGGTGTTTCTTCCCCTATGTAACAGAGTGCTGGACATTGGCCAGACCTTGGGACTCACATTTGAACTCGGCTCCCTCTGATCGTAGAGAAGTCTCCCTTGTTTGCTCAGAATGAAATCTTAGAGAGCTGACATAGTAACGTCATGGCAGCTGGTGCGGGTGACGGGGTTGGTATAGGAAATGAGAGAACGCATTTGGCTAAGCTCAGGTTCATGTGACCCTCCAAGAGCCTTCATTTCAAAACAAACTCAACCTTTTAGGTTCAAGTTCTCTCTCTCATCAGAAATGTGACTTCCTGCTTCTAAGAAGCAAGGCTTACAAAAGGGCTCAGAAGACTTCGTGGACATCAAATAGCTCTTACAAAATAGTGTTTTGATGAGTTAAGTGTAAATGAATCAGAAACATAAGGATTACATTTTCCCCAAGTGCACATGGGTTTCAGAATTGAGGGGAAATGTAGTTTGCTAACTGCACACTGGCTTTCATGACACTCAAGCCACTCCTGGGGAGGGTAAGGGGAGAGAAGAAAGAGAAGCCCAGTCCCCAAATGGTTTAGATGTGGTGCCAAATTCGAAAATGCTGTTGGGTTTGCCCTCTGCCAGTAATAAAATTGCTGGCCACCCAGAGAGGCCACAGGGAGGAGAAAGGAGATGGCTTTCCTTACTGGCCCTTGGCCCTCCACAACTGTGTTCAGTTAGTGCCGCTCAATCACCAGCTGTCACTGGGGCCCTCCGCTGGACTCATTGGCCCTGACTTGGCCTCGATTTTCACACTCTGCAGCATGCCTTGTTTACCTCCAACTGTATCTGGTGTTTTGGCTCCCAGAGTCCTTGGCGACCGGTCAGCTTGTCACAAGCCCCTGCTCTGTAATCAAGTGACCTGTCCATCACCAGTAGAATGTTTGGGGAAGCTGTCACACATCGCCTTTGGTTGCATTCAGGAAAAAACAAGAGTTCTTTGTAGATCTTTTCCTCTCTCCCTTCTTTAATGCTATCCAGGTGTGGAGTTTCCTCCAAACTGTTAAATGTCTTCCCTTCAAATCTCAGTCTGACACAAATTACCAGTTAAATCTCAGGACTGCTGTTACCTTATCCTGGGATTTGACGCTCTAGATCTTTTATAATTTCCACATTGTCCCTCCATTCTTTCCCTTCTATTTTGTTTTATTGCACCAAGAAAGTAGAAAATCATTTCAATTGGTGGTAAAAGATGATTAAAACAAAATAACAAAGGCCTTGGCTGCAAACTGTTAGTTTTATTAAATTGGCTACTGTGTTTTAAATTAGTACCAGGGCAAATCTTTGGACAATTATATCAAAGACTGCTGGAATTAATCAGTCACATGTACACAATTGCTTCTTTCAGAGCCTTATACAGAGTAAGAATGGTGTTGCCAGTAGGAAAAGAATGAATCTTGCATTACCTGTGTGAGAGGGATGGACCCTAGCCCCATTGAGAAGGAATCCAAATGCCCAGTGGAGTCCCAGATCTCTATCATCTCATTTTTCATTTATTTAATCCAGACAATGGGTTGGAGTTCACAGTGACCACCAGGAGAAATAAGAAGATGGATGTTGCAAGGCAAAAGGCCATTTTCCCAAAGACTTTTTTCTTGGCACTGAGTCCTCAGCATGACAGCTTTGCTTTAATAAGTGGGCACCTGAAGTGGAAAGGCTGCACAGTCTACTGAGTAGCTGGGTCCAGAAAGAGGGAAGATGGGTGTGGTGGGATCCCAGGCTATACAAAGACTGGATGCAGATTCAGTATCTCAACTATTGTTAGCACATCTAAGTTCTGACTTCTACAGCTGGAGATAGGCTGGAGGCTTGGAGAATTACTGCATTCAGTTCCTTGCATTTACAACAGTGATCCTCCATCACTTGATAACTCAAGCCCCAACATCTCACCTCAGAGCCTCCTGCCATCTACTGCACACTCCACCCAACCATTTTAGCAAAACGTTTCAACTTCCTTTGGTTTGCCCTGAATTTCAGTCCAAATGAACTGTTCTTAATCTAGAAAAAGTTTACCTCTGTCTTGCTTTATGCTATTTCTACTGTTCAGAGCACCATATATGCGTGCTTTCTCGAACAATTAATTCAACAGATATTGCTGAGAAGTTATTCTGTGCTAGGCAGTGGACCAGGCACAGAGATACAGCAAGGAAGGGCTAATGTTCTCTGTCCTTGAAACTCTTAACATACACCAAGGTAGTCAGGCATTCAACATGTGATTGCAAAATGTGTGTTCACGTTTGTAATAAAGTATGGGACACTAAGGACACCTGTGGAAGAAAAACAACATAACCCAGGTATCAAAAAGAAACCTCCGTAAGCCTTTCTCATTATTTAAACCACTATTTGGTCTTCCTCTGCTAGCACTCTCCAAACTCTACTTTGTGTTACAATCACACTCTACTTGGTTTATCCTCTCTTTTGCCCTTTGAACTGTTTGAAACCAATGGCAGTATCTTCTTCATCTTTCAGTCCTCCATTTTGACTGAACTTCAAACATTTTTTTAAAAATTGAACAATAAAGGTGATGTCCAGAGAAAAATAGCTGATGGGGCCACAGTCACAACAAAAACTAATAAAACAGTAGCCATTTTTTTTCTGATACTCGGTCCACAGTCAGTATGTTAAACTATCTTTCAAAATATTGCTTCCCAAGGGCATGCAATACTTTCTGTCCCAGATCCTTAACAACCACCCCCACCACCAATAAAAAGTGAGACCAAAGGACCTCTCAGTCAACAGAAATAAAAGGTTTCCTTAAAAATTCAGAGTAATACTCAGACAAAATTGGAATTAAGGCATACATAGTCATCACTCAGTGGGAAAAACTGTGTGTATGTAACTTTAATATGTGAATATTAAGAAATAAATTCTTTTGAGAAGACAAAATCACATCTCCAAGGCCATTCAGTAAAGAAGGACATTTTGTAAGTTTTAGTTCTTTTTAAATAAAATAGAATATAAAAATATCTAGAATACTACCAAAATTTTGTAGGTACTCCATTTATTCCATCCTACAGGGAATATTTGGTCTCTTTCCCTTCAAGTACTGCCTTTTCAACTTTCCTTCCAAACTAATTATCAATACTGCTACCTAAATGGTCTTCCACCAAACAAGTATGATGATGTCATTTGCTGGGAAAGCCAGTCCTTTCCTCTTTCTCCTGATAACTTCTTCTGACTTTCTCCAGTCAAGCCAGTGTACCTCCTTGGGAAATTTTCTCACACTCCCTCCCCATCATCCAGGGTAAGAAACCAACCCTCTGTGCTCCTACAGCACATACATTTTTTAGGCTATTTTAAAGCCATCAATTTTAATGTTGTCTCTTCCCTGACATCCAATGAGCATCCTAAAAGCAGGACCATATTGTGTTCATCTTTGCATCCCAGAAACCAGTGAAGCCTATTTGGATGGTTAAGTGTAAGGACATCTAAAATAATACAAATATATTTATTCAGAAATTTTAAAAAATAATCAAAGTCATAAATATAATCAGCTAGCATTAAGCTACTATCTGGATTTACTTGCCAGTCTTTCTTCATGAACACTAAATATGAAGTGATATTACAAATCTGTGATCTTATATTTATACAAAATAATGTGTGTATGTGTGTATATACATAGAAAGATACTGAAAGGATCCTCAACAAAATGTTCCTGGTAGCTGTCTCAGGGTAATGGAATTTGAGATTATTCTACTTTAATTATTTCATATAGCATTCTAATTTGCTATCGTAAACATGGATGATCTTTATTTTTGGGGGAAAAAAAGCAATTGCGATTATATACTGTCACTTCCCAGTTTCTTAAAAAGTCAGCTTCCATTCTAAAGATATGTTAGAGTTGAAACTACTGTTCTCTACCTTTCGTCATTTAAAATACATATAATATAATATAGTATAATATAACATAACATAATATAATCTGAGTTTCACCTTCCTAAAATATTTTAGAACCATAAAGGGAAGCTTGTTTTATCTGCAAATAGTTTTTGTGGTCTGTATTTTACTGGATATTGCTATTCGGCTCACTAGGCTGTGCCCATCCAAAAAGTCAGCTCAATGTCATGGAAACATAAAGGGTTCTAGAGTCAAACGGCATGGTTTAAATCTTGTTTTATAATTATTATGTCTCTGACATTGAGCAGATGACTGAACTACACTGAGTCGCAACTGAGAAATTAAAATAATTTCTGCCTTTCAGGCTTATATTAGAAATAGTTGGAAATTTTGGTAAACTAACTAAACTAAAAACATTTCCAATATGAGCATCCATTGGATATTCTAGATAAAATGTTACAGATATAACTAGCATCCTTTAAAATGCATGACTGAGATCAGAAAAACAGGAAAGGATATTTCCAGGGGCAAGACATGCAAGAAATAAAATAGAACTGGGAAGTGAACAGGTAAGCCCTGGATCTGAATTTTTGGTTGGTATAGTTTGGATAAGGGAGAGCTATCAGTTTTGGCAATTGAGTGGCTTGAATATTTTTGTTCACCCCAGAAGGGGAGATGTGGCTTTCCAACTCTGCAAGGTAGTGTATTGGGACTAACACCTTTAAAATACGGATTTTAAATGAGATTTTCAGGACCCCTAAAAATCCACATGTTTAGTGAAAGGGTGTACTAGGGAAAAAAATACGTATATGCATATGTCTAGCTACCTACCTTAATAACATGACAATTAAAATGATTTGACTTAACCGTCATTAAGACTTACTATCTTTGCCTAGGATGTAAGTGGAAATTTAAAACCATTTGCTTATACCTCACAAAGACTTCATGTTTGAATTTATACTGCTGAGTATGGTGTGAAAATGCCTGAGCTGAAAAATTAAGTGGGGAAAAAAAAAAAAAAAAAGATTCCAGGTTAGTGATGTTGCAGGGGTAACAAGACATTAATGTAAAATCACTCTGAGGAAGGACATGGACTTGACCCAGGGAGCCCATGATTCCCACAGATTAAAATCCACTGAACATGAAACATCTCAAAACTAAAAAACTTTAAAAAAAGTAAACAAGGAATCAGTAATAAGGGTCAGTAAACAACCTAAGGGCTTTTTACTAAATTTTGACTTTAGTGAGAAGTATACAAATTAGTATTTTAGAATAAACAGAATACAATAACAATAAAAAATAAATAAAATTAGAAAATACAATTTTCGTAGTTAAAATGAACAAAGAAGAGACAAATAATGGAAATTTAAAATTTCGATAAATCCAAGTGAAGGGAAGAAAGGAGGAAAGGAATAAATAAGCAAGGAAAAAATGGAAGCGTAAGTCATTATACTAATCAGATTAAAGTCAATTGGATGAAGATGGAGATTCTCTAGTCAGATTTAACTTAAGAAAGTTTTGCTGAAAGGTTAAAGGTAAAAGTGGGGACAATATTTACCAGGTACATGCTAACCAAACAAATTAATACTGTTTTCAGACTAAGGAAACATTTGGCAAATATGTTACTGTGACTAAAAAAAAGTCACCACATAATGATAAAAGGAAGATATTATGATTTAAAACCTGAATTTACCAAATAATGTGACCTGGAAATATACAAATCAATGACTTTTACCTAAAAAAAAAGATAAATGCATGACATTGTGATATTTTAACACATTTTTCTCAATAATTTATAGATCAAGCAAACTAAAATATAATAATAATCTAGAAGATTTTGAGCAACACAAAAAAATTTGAGCTGATAAAAATTTATAGAACCCTGATACAGAACCAAATTATGAATATTTCCTTCTAGAATAGAGATGCAGACTATTTTTTAAAGTTTTTTTTTTTTAACCATGTCCTAGGCCACAAAACAAATTTAAACAAATATCAAAGTATCAGTATCACATAGAACATGAGCTCTGTCCACAATGCAGTACATTAACAAACAAAACACAAACAAATGAAAAAAGGTGAAACTTTTCAATCAATGGGATTTCTAACAAATAAGCAGAAATCTTAGATATTTGCCAACAGAATTCAGCAATGTATTAAAAACCACATACAATGTTAAAGAGGTGACTTTAATATTAGGTGGTCTCTTAATGTAATTCACAATATTTGTGAATTAAATAATTTTTAAAACAGTGATTTTTACTAGATGTAGAGTATTTTTCAAAACCCTGTAAAATCAGATTCCTTCATGATGAAAAAATTATAGTAAACTGGGAATAAGTAAAATGTAAAAAGTATCTTTTTGATCACAGGGTTATATTCAGAATGCCCAATTTTGCCATTGGTCTCCAGCCTAGTGCAGTTAGACAAAACATAGAAACAAAAAAAGTCTGAGGATTGAAAAGGAAACAAAAAACTATCATTATTCCTCATCTACTGGAAACAATATAGAAAAATTACTAAGAATCAACAATTGCTAGAATGACTAAAACAGTCTATGAGGACTTCCAAATACAATATAAATTCATATAACACTCAATTATTTTTTATTATCCCCAAACTATTAGAATACAAATATACCTACATGTAATTGTGTGATGTGTGTGTGTGTGTGTGTGTATGTAAATAGCTAGATAAAAAGCTATTATTTACTATAGCACTGACACCTATAAAATGCTTAGAGTAAGGCATATATTGCTAATAAAAAGTCATCACAATTTTTATGAAGAAAGCTTTAAAACTTTACTGAGACTATAAAAGAAGACCTAAATAAATAAAAAGATAAACTGTGCATAAATGGGAAGACACAGTATCATAAAGATGCCCTTTCTCCTCAAATACACTGATACATTCAATGAAATTAGAATCCAAATCTCAACAGGCATTTTTAAGGATGAAGCTTCACAAGGAGGTTCACATGGAAGAGCAAAGGGCTCTTTTGAAAAGGGAAACTATAGAATGAACTTACAATGTAAATTAAGACTTTTATATTGCTATGGAAATTACTATAGACTGCTACTGATAAAACAATAGATAAAAAATAGACCAATGAGGCCAGGTGGCGCGGCTCACGCCTGTAATCCCTTTGAGAGGCCAAAGCGGGCGGATCACCTAAGGTCGGGAGTTTGAGACCAACCTGACCAACATGGAGAAACCCTGTCTCTACTATAAATACAAAATTAGCCAGGCGTGGTGGCGCATGCCTGTAATCCCAGCTACTTGGGAGGCTGAGGCAGGAGAATTGCTTGAACCCGGGAGGCGGAGGTTAAAGTGAGCTGAGATCGCACCATTGCACTCCAGCCTGGACAGCAAGAGCGAAACTCCGTTTAAAAAAAAAAAAAAAAAAAAAAAAAACAATGAAACAAGATAACCCAGAAAAAAAAAATTATGAAAGTACTGAAATGATATATGCAAAGGCAGTATTGCAATTCAGTAGTGAAAGGATTAACTGTTATCTTAAAGAGGTTAACTAGTGCTGGACACATAATTTTAATACATATTTGGGGGAAAAACAATCCTTATTTCACATCATTTAAAAAACTATACTGTGGGCCAAGCACAGTGGGTTACGCCTGTAATCCCAGCACTTTGGGAGGCTGAGGCAGGTGGATCACCTGAGGTCAGGGGTTTGAAACCAGCCTGGCCAACATGGCAAAACCCCATCTCTACTAAAAATACAATATTAGCTGGGCCTGGTGGCATATGCCTGTAATCCCAGCTACTTGGGAGGCTGAGGCAGGAGAATCGCTTGAACATGGGAGGCAGAGGTTGCAGTGAGCCGAGATTGCGCCACTGCACTCTAGCCTGGGCAACAAGAATGAAACTCCGTCTCAAAAAAAAAAAAACAACAACAACAACAACAACAAAAAAAACGTATCGTAGGTGCTTGAAACCATATAGGTACCAAACAAAACCTTAAAATTATTGAAAGGAAATAAAAGAGACTATTTTATGATCTTAAAGTAACGTTTATTCAACAACATATGAAAAACACAAATCATGAAGGACGTGAAATTCTCTTATCAACAAAGCAGCATAAACATAATGAAAAATTAGGAGTCATAGAGTATGAAATGGTATTTGCAATGGCTTTAATTATAAAGAATTAATATCCAGTATACGTAAATATACTTACATATTAATGTATAAAAGCAAAAGCAACTTAATTTAAAATAGGCAAAAGGATGAACAAACAATACGCATGACTAGAAACCTACTTGATCCACAAACATGTGTAAAGATACTCAGGCTTGTTAGTAATCAGGGAAAGGCAAAATAAAACAATAATTAAGTATCATTTAATAACCATCAGATTGACAAAAAAAAATTACGTATTTGGCAGAATCAAGTGCTGGCAAGGACCTGAAGCAATGGGAAGCATTTGGGTAGATGTGTTAATTGATACAATCATGTTGGTAAATACTTTGGCAATATCTAGTAGTTGAAGATGCAATTACCTTAACCTATGATACCATTTTAGCCATTTTTTCCTTCAGAGAACTCTTGCTGTGTGCACAGAGGAAAAGAACACAAATGTTTAAAGCAACATTGTTGTAAATAATAAACACAGTGATTAAATAACAATAATAGCAATAATAAAAGAACCAACCTAGGTATCTATCAAGAAAAGAATGGCCAAATAAAGTATAATATATTCATACAATAAAATATTTATGTTAGTGAAAATACGCCAGATCTATTTGTAGCAATATGTGTGATCTCAAACAATGCTAAGGAAAAAAGAAAAACAGCCAGCTACAAAATAAGTATAGTATTTAAACATCTATGAAATTTAAAATATGTAAAACAATACATATGTGCAAAAAGTATAAAAATGTGCATGGGATGGAAATTAGATACAGGAGGAGCATACAGGTGGGTTTAAACTTGATCACTATTTATTCCTTTCACACCAAAAATAAAAGATATGAAGAAAATATGGCACAAAGTTATAATTTGACAAAGCTGTATAGTAAGCCTATGAATATTGGTTATAGTATAGTCTGTACTTTTCTGTATAACTGAAGTATTTTTTAATTAAAACAATAATAATAGCATGTATAGTCTTGGCACATCATCTCAGGCTCAAAAAGTGAATGTTTCCTTCCCTTCCCATTCTTGGCTGAAGGCTTACATACTAAGTACCCAGACATACCCTCTGGTTCTTAGCTCAAGGCTAGACTGGAACACTTGGGCTCTTCCTGAGCCAAAGGCATCCTAGGTGGTCCCATCTTATGTCTTCTAACTCAGATAATCTGGGTGATAGGTCCAGACCTACACACATTCTCAGTGCAGAAGTTTAAATGCTGAAGCAGTTTGTAGCCTGTGGAAAAGCTCAAGACATAAGGATACAACACTACACTCCTCATTGAATTAGAACCATGGATTGCAGAACTAATCATCACATCCTTCCCAGATTGTTCTTTCATAGATTTTTAAAAATGGATGGACAGAAAGAGGAAATGTCTTGTCCATGATCAATGAGTCAGCAGTAGTATTTCATAGGGAAATACTATTAAATTAATATAGAAAAACAAAGATTTGGAAGTCACAAGACACAAATTCCAAATCTTTCAACTGGTCTTTGTATGTAAGCTCTTTGTGATCCAAAACAAAGTCTTCTGATTTCTGTTCTGCTGTACTTTCAGAAAGCTTGGGGCTTCCGTCTTTGGAAAGCACCGTCTTGGAATGGAGTTAGACCGAACTGGTTCAAGTCCCTACTCCATGACAAAAATATTGTGACTATTGGCAAGTAGCTTAATCTTCCTAAGTGTTGTTAGTTTCCTCATCTGACAAGGAGGATAATTATTCAAGGGATTGTTCTTTTGGTTGAGACTGTACATACAAAACATGATACATAGTGCCTAGCATATAATAAGTGGGCAACACATAGAAACTATGATTACTGTTTTTATTCCAGAAGATGGAGTTTTAAAGAAATATAACACAGTTTAGTTATAGAGACTATTTGAAGAGATAGACAATGATAAATGAATGCTATGATATGGAAACAATAGGATCAATAATGAGTATTTAAGGAGCTCAAAGAGAGTTTTCTGGAAGAAGCAAAATAGGGTAATGAAGCTGTCTCTCCCCTTCCTCCTATATGACTTTTATGTTTCTTATTTGACCTTCACAGTGGTATGGGACAAGAATCAAACATCCTAATTAAAAGACAGAAAAACAGACCCCCGCAAAATCACATGACTTGTCTACAGATTTCAGATAGGTTTTAATTGACTTATCATATTAACTACATACTAATACGCTTTAATTTATGCATTTTAAATGCATATTTAAGCTTAAGTCATAAGGTGCTTACCCTCTTTATGTATGTATTAATATTTTAGATAATGATTTCACAACCTGTAATTAAATTTCAGTGTAAGTTGTGCTCTAAATTTGATATACATTTACCATCAATATGACTTTCTGAGGCAGAATACTGAGATTATTATCAATCAGAAATGCCAGCATTTTTGTTTCTAATTATCAGAAATACAACCCTCTGGCACATATGCCATTTGCGATATGTGTTTTTTTTTTTTTTGAAGAGGGAAATACTTTTATTTGCCCATCCAAAATTATTTGTGATAGGTGAAAAATGGCCACAAGCTCTGCGTGGTTCCCCTCATCAAGACGTGTCGTCTGTTTCTCATCCCTTGAATCTGAGCAAAGCCTTGTGATTTGCTCTGACGGATAGAATTTAGCAGAAGTGACACTGTCCTAGTCCCAGTTCCAGGCCAAGAACCCAAGAAGTCTTTCAGCTTCTACTCTCACTCTCTTGGAACCCTGAAGCTATCATGTGAATAAGCCTCAGCTAGCCTGCTGGAGAGGCCACATGGAGGAGAACCAAGCAACTCCAGCCAACAGCCTGTCACCTTCCAGGCAAGTGAGTAAGGCTATCCTAGACCATCCAGGCCCAGCTGAGGTCAACAGCTGACCTTAACTCCATGAGGGATCCCAGGTGGGAGCAGCAGAACTGCCCTGTTGAGCCCAGCCCAAACTGCTAACCCACAGGATTGTGGGAAAATAGAGGGTTTGTTTCTAGCTGCCAAGTTTGGGGATGGTTTGTTACACAGCAAAACCTAACTGGTACACAATTCCGCCTTTCTCTCTTGGTAATGGGATCCCAGTTTTATTGCAGGAGGCAGTGTACCAGTCTCAGTAGATGGAACACGATTGGTCTACTCAACCATGACAATTCTGTTCCCTGCTGTCTTAGCTGTCTTTGCAGCTAGAGGTGCGATGGTAGCTGGCTCAGGCCAAGGGCATCTAAGTGAAAATATGCAGAGGGAGAGAGCAGGAAACAGACTTCTGACTAGGTTTTACTTTCTGATAGGTGACAGGTCCAGCTAGTTTGGCCCTTCCTCTTCCTCCACCCCTCCTTCCTTGAACGCAGACATGATTCTTGGGGATACAGCAGCCATCTTGGGACCATGAAGTAACAAGCACTGAGATCAAGGCAAAAGGATCCAAGATGTCACCCCTAACTTTGTGGAGTTGTTGAACCAATACCATTAGCCACCCATCTCCAGAATCCATGCTATGTGGAAAAACAATCTTCTGTTTGTTTAAACCACTGCAACCAAGGTTTTCCTATCCTTGCAGCTGAATGTAGTCTACATAAGAGGTTACATAGACAAAAATGCAGAGGGATCCTTGTCCTTGGGAATTTGGAGCCGGCAGCATGTGGCTCTCCAAGCGCATCTCTGTTCTCATTTCACCTTCTCAGTAATGCTTCAAGGGTAAGGCCATGATCCTATTGTCACAGAGGTGGGAACTGGGGCTCCCACACTGCACAGTGAGTCCAAGGCCTTGTAGCTGGCGAGAGGGGTGCCCAGAGTCAGACCTTCTCCCCAGGTGCAAAGAGAATGCACCCCTGCTATCCCTTCTGCATGGCCCAGCCTGCTGGAGGCCAGGTGTGTCTTCTGGGCTCTTGAAGGTGGCAGCAGGTGCCAAGGAGGCTGCTACTGCAAGTCTGGTGTGGATGCCCCCAGGTACACCCTTAGGTCTGAGAGAGTGGACTGGACAAGCTTGGCGGGGATGGTCTCTTGCTGCAGCTGCTGGTAGGCCGCGTAGCGGTGGCAGCCCCCGAAGGAGTAGAAGTAGTCACCTCCCTGGGCCCCTTTGATCCAGAGGACATCGATGGGGGGCACGCTGTCTGGGTCCTCCCGGATAGTGTTCACGAGGCTCTGCACCTTGGCGGGGTCCAGCACGGACGGCAGCGGCCGGATAAGCACGTTCAGTGGCACGTTGTGTACCGCGGCGATGCAGCCCGAGTGGATGCTGCCGCCCTGCGCGCCACCGCTCGGCCCGGGCCCCTCGGGCGCCCCCCGATCCGCGCCGGCTCTGCCCAGCGCTCCTCCAGCACGCAGCCCCATCGTCGCCGCCACCGTCGTCGCCGCCGCCGTCGTCGCCGCCGCCGCCGCCGCGCGATATGTGTTAAAGAAAGATAGCTAAATGTAGAAAAAGGTGTTTTGTTTTGTTTTGTTTAAAAAAGAAAAAAGGCATGAGGGCCAGGCACAGTGGCTCATGCCTGTAATCCCAACACTTTGGGAGGCCGAGTGGGGAGGATCACTGGATCTCAGGTGTTCTAAACCAGCCTGGGCAACTTGGTTAGACTCAGTCTCTACAAAATATATTTTAAAAATTAGCCACTGTGGTGGTGCATGCCTGTAGTCCCAGCTACTAGGGAGACTGAGATGGGAGGATTGGTTGAGCCAGGGAGTTTGAGGCTACAGTGACAGCTATGACTTCTGCCTGGGTGACACAGCAAGACTGTCTTTAAAAAAAAAAAAAAAAAAAAAAAGGCCAGGCACGGTGGCTCAAGCCTGTAATCCCAGCACTTTGGGAGGCCGAGACGGGCGGATCACGAGGTCAGGAGATGGAGACCATCCTGTCTAACACAGTGAAACCCCGTCTCTACTAAAAAATACAAAGAAATAGCCGGGCGAGGTGGCGGGCACCTGTAGTCCCAGCTACTTGGGAGGCTGAGGCAGGAGAATGGCGTGAACCCGGGAGGCGGAGCTTGCAGTGAGCTGAGATCCGGCCACTGCACTCCAGCCTGGGCGACAGCGCGAGACTCCCTCTCAAAAAAAAAAAAAAAAAAAAAATTGCAAAGATTCCACAGAACAACCCTTCAGAAGAGACAAACAACTTCATCACATTAAAATATATTAGCTACAAACATAAAATATTCAGATGCAGACTTGATGATTTACTACTAATGATCATTGAAGTTTAAAAAGAAAAAACTGAAAATGGCATTCAAAATTTGATGAAATAAATCAGAAGTAGCCAAAATAATCACATCTCAGATGACCTGCTAAAATTTTAGTTCCAAAGAAAGAGTAAATTGGAAATTTCAGCTTGGTAGCAAGCTCCTGTTGCTGCAGTAAATGAAAAGATTTTGAGCTGGAGAGTGACTCTATATTTAAGAATATTCTGACGATGTTGGCAAGACTGGAAACAGGATATGGTTGAGGCAGGACATTAAGCCAGAAGCTGCTTCGGTCATCAAGACTGACATATGGGCCACAGGAGAATTGAAGAAAGGATGATGTAGAAACTCCTGAGTGGGGAGAATTGAGAGGGCTTAGGGTCCATCTGAATGTAGGAGGCACAGGAGGGGAAGGAGTTCAAGTGATAGCATAGGCTTTCCAGATGGTTTTAGAAGCAGCTGAAAGGCACAACTTGACAAAAATGTCCTACTTTTAGACCAACAATGAAATAGGTTCTAACCTCCAGCAAAGCCTTCAGAAGCCACTAGCTTATCCTTCTGAAGGAAATCTATTCTACCTAGGTTCTTGAGAAAAGAGCCCTCATTTAACATTAACTCTGACTTTAACTTGGGGAAAATATAGTTTTATCATAGAAATTTTTCTGTGGAAAACATGATCTTTTTAGTAACTGTTGTACCCATCCCACTGTCCCCACCTTTTAACTTAAGGCAGTGACTTGGGCTTTTATTTTTCTATCTGAAAACGTGGGATAGCAACACTTTCCTCAAAGAGCTGCTTAAGCTTCTGGAAAACAATGAAATATGAACCACACACACACACACAGCTAGAAGAAGGAAGGTTATTAAGGTTTCTGTACTAATCAGATATGATGTTGGTGGATAAGAAGGAGGTCAGTGGGTGGAAGTTACAGGGACACAGATTTCACCCCAGGGTAAAGAGAAACCTTCTGGGATTCAGAATTTTCAGAAGCTGAAATGGGTCACCTGGAAAGAGAGCAAGCTACCAGGCACTGGGGGTGTTCCAGCCAAGTGAAGTAGCAGAAAAGATACTTTTCATCAAGCCGTGGCACACATGGTAGATCATGGCTCCATGTTCATGGGTTTGCCTAACCAAGATTACATTACTTATTTGTCTCTCCATCTCTTCTAGTAAGGGGACCATAGCATAAATTCAGTGGACAAGGATGTTGATAATTAACCATTAATTGTAATGGATTAACATTTATTAAATGTTTATCATAGGCTGGGCACATATGTGCTTTATAAATGTTCTCACACTTAATCTGCAGATAAATGCTGTGAAGCCAGGTTTATGACTGATTTGAAATAGGCTCAGAAAGGTGAAACACTGGCCCATGACTTCCTGGCTAATAAGTGAGGCAGCCAGGACAGAAACACATGTTTTCTTGTCTCTATGTTGAAGTTTATTGAGGAAAAGGAGGAGGAAGAGATGAGGTAAGAGGACAAAGTAGAGAGAGGAGGAAAACATTCACAAATATTAGCCAAGCACCTTAAATATGATCAGCCATAAATCACTCATGACACATGCCAGAAGTGAAAAACACAATGTAGAGAGGTACTTTTCATACTCACCCTTTTCCAGAGAACTACCCCTATCTACTTAGACAATGACTGGATAGCCCCAGTGGACTGGGATGTAGTCTGAAGAAAAGTTCTTATTTTATATCACAACGTGGCCATTTAAAAAATATAAAACATGCCTCCGTATTTTAGAACAAAATGAACACACAATAGAATGCATGTCATATTTATCATGTAACTTTGTGTATCCCCTGGGATTGTTACGTTTTTCTCCACCCCACTCCAGTTTTAGAATTATCACCAGATGAAGTGTATGCTCATTAGTCTAGATGTGGATAAAGTAGCCAACGAGCTAAATGAAATCATAAACCCTATAATTCTTTTTTTTTTTTTTTTTTTGAGACGGAGTCTTGCTCTGTCACCCAGGCTGGAGTGCAGTGGCCGGATCTCGGCTCACTGCAAGCTCCGCCTCCCGGGTTCACGCCATTCTCCTGCCTCAGCCTCCCGAGTAGCTGGGACTACAGGCACCCGCCACCTCGCCCGGCTAGTTTTTTGTATTTTTAGTAGAGACGGGGTTTCACCGTGTTAGCCAGGATGGTCTCGATCTCCTGACCTCGTGATCCACCCGTCTCGGCCTCCCAAAGTGCTGGGATTACAGGCTTGAGCCACCGCGCCCGGCTTAAACCCTATAATTCTATCAACAAAATAGGATTCGAGGTTTACAAAACAACCATCATTCATGCATAAAAATCTCTCAAGATATTTGTATGTCCACCTATTTCATCTTCATTGGCAGAGCACTAAATCTCCAGGGATTTTTGGTCTACCCACAATATTAGTAGTTCCAGTGCTGCTGAAACAAACTCCCTTTGGGGTAATACATCCAATATTCTCAGGAAAGTTGTGTTCTTTCCCAGAGTCCTTCAATGCTCATAAACTCCAACTCATTATTGCGTTGAGAGTCTGAAGACATTCTCCGTCCATTGCCCCTGCACCTGTTATCTTGCTGGCCTTAACCAAACAGCCCAAACCCTAACAGCAGCTGAAATAACAGATGGGCAGGAGAACTTGAGATTTTTTGACATCATCCTTTTGTTTATGAAATCCCCCCCAACTCTGGAATCTGATAGGAATTCTCTTCATTATCATTTTGTGATTTTTCCCATGGTACTTTTTTATTATTAAAAAAATTATTATTAAAAAGAATAGATACAGAGGTAGATGAAAGACAGGAATAACATCTTCATTTGAGAATGGTCATAAAGGAAACAGGGAGGGAGATGTGGTCATGTGGAATTGACATGAACATATATTTGCCTTGGAGGATAATTGGCAATAGCCGTGTTCATTTGGTGGTTTGTTTTTGAGAAGTCAGAGCAGGTACTAGGAGGTCTTTAGGTCGAGGAGAGATGCAATCTAGGCAAGATGGAAATCTGGCAGGAAGCAGTCCTTGGAATTGTGATTCCCAGGACATGACCCGACTTTGCAAGGGGCGAGGTTATTAAAACAGACCTAAAATAGGGATAAGATAGGCAGAATATAGGATATCACTTAATAGGATATGATTATAAACAAGTTGCTTTACCTTCCTATGCCTCAGATTCACCATCTGTAAAATCAACATGTAAATACTAGCAGCCATGTAGGGATGTTTTGATTCTCAAATAAGAAATTCATGAAAAGTGTTTAGCCTAAGGCCCCATATTCTATTAATGGATGCTGTTGTTATTATTATTATTATTATTATTATTTTGTCAAGAGTGAAAGAAGTAGGGAGAAGCAAGTGGCAGGGAGGCAGAGATCCACTGTACATGCAGCATCAGAAAGGGGTTTGCTCACGTGTAATGGAGTTTCTGCTCAGGTTTTAAAATGAAGAAACATGATCACACCTAAGAATCTGGTGTGGTGCTTTCCCACCTCTGTGCTTTTGTTTATATTTATTTTTCCTGAATGGCTTCCTCACAAACATCTTCATTTTTAGTCATTTGCCATCTGATACTTTTCCAACAGGGTTGCTGTATAGGTTAAATTAAAGAAAAAAACAACACCTAGTAAGTACATAGTTATCAGTCAATTGATGCTAGTTATTACTGTACATTTTAGTGTAGTCCATTATACTTAGCCAACTGATGTAACCATAGTGGACAATAGAAAGTATTGGATAACTAAATGTGCATTTGATTTCACAAATGAGCAAGACTGATAGAACGTACTCCAGGGGGTCAGTTTACCATTCTCTCCTTGTCTGCCCAGTATTGTAATTGTATAATTATGTCTTCTTTGTATTTTCCAGGGATCTAAATCGTAGCAGTGTGTACCAGTATTGGGTCATAACTATTTCAGGAACTGAAGAGAGTGAGCCGTCACCTGCTGTCACATACATCCATGGAAGTGGGTACTGTGGCGATGGCATTATACAAAAGTAAGTAGATCTAATTAAAGAAAGAAGAGGAGGGATGCTGATTAGGTCAAGAGATGGTTAGGGTGCTGAATGGAAGAGCTTATGACATATTCTTCGATGCATGAGCTGTGAACTACTAGTGGTCCCCAGCAGTCTCTGGATTGGTCTCCAAACAATTTGCTGAACTCAGAAGAAAAGCTATGACTATTTTTTTGAACACATACATTTTGCAACTATGTAATACAACATATGATTGAGACAGAACTACCCTTATGCACCTACTATCATTTGCTCTTGCTCTCAGTTGCTTTATGTGTGCTACAAGGATTCCATTAGGTTTTTCCGTCCCAGTCACAGCACACATTCAGTTAACAGGACACAGTTCATCTAGGTTAAAACACTTTTACGTACTTTGCTGGTTACCATTCACATTTGTGAAAACTGCATATTTATTTGTTACCTCTATTGTATCATATTATATAACAATTTACAAAATGGGTCAAAGGCTCATAAAGATAGCGAAGTATTTTAACTCACTACAATGTTTAACCCATAAATAATAAACAGTACTCTGGAGTGAAAATTGAATGTGTATATGAGTACACTGAGGCAAATGAATCAGTAAGTGTGGATTTTATGAGATTATCAATCCATTCATCCTCTTATTCTCAGGACAAGATGCTATGCAACTGGCAAATAGGGAAGGGGAGCCACCAAGACTTTTGCATTGTTTAAAACTCAATAAATAAAGTTTTAAGCGCTTTTCCTCCAGAATAAGAAAAAAAGTTTTCTAGCACAAAATTGAGAGTTTTGTTTCTAGAGGTGGAGAAGAGACCAATAATCTTTCAAAATTATATCTCTTATTGCTAAAATTATGTTCCTCATTGCTAAAGTGTTTATCTGCAAGTCACACTATTGCTAAGAGACTTTTTAAACTATGGACAGATTTAATGATAAATATTACATGTGGAGAAGGCAAAACAAGCTATTGGCAAAATTTCTTCATTAAATAGCACTGTTGGGTGTCACATAATATCTGTGCAATATGGAATTGCAATTACTATTTCTATAAGGGGAGGGGTGGTATGAAAAAAGAATTTGCTTCACAGTTGGATGAAACCACTGATGTGTAGAACATGAATCAACTCATAGGAGTAGTACATATATGAAAGACACACACTAGATGACTCTTTCTTTCTGTTCATCACTAACACTAAGCTAGAGGGGAAGAACAATTTAATTTGTTTCTGATGATTTTGTGGTATGGAATGTAAACTGGAAACATCAGCTTTAGGATGAAAGGACCAGCTAGGAATACAGCAAGGATGATGCAGTAATGCAAGTGAAAAGAGCTGGCATATAAATACTCATCCACATAGACATCAGTTATTTGCCAGCAGTATTCTTTCTGAATATAACTTAATATTCAAGGCAATAGAAATGTTGCAAACATGATCAGATCATTGGCAAATTATATCTTTTAAACTTGCTTGCTATGTAAAAAGATAGCAGTATTTATAAGATTCTGTTCCTCTTTGCTCCCCACTCCACAACTAAAGTTTGCCAACTGTTAATGAAAAGGTACTAACTCAAGTTATTAAAATAAGAAATGACATTTTAAAAATTGGCACTGATAAGGCACGTAATTATTTGCATAATCTCAAGTGGCTTTCTGAAGCAGGAACATATATTTATATCATATATATATATACACACACACACATATATATATTTCGGGCTCATATATTTATTTCTTAAATGTCCTACACCTGAAATTTAATATCTGAATTGTCAAAATGTTTAAGATTGAAGAGATTAGTGAAAGGGTTTTTAAGTGTTGCATTATAGTGCAAATCAGCTGATTGCCAAGAATTTGACTCCTCAAGTACAGAATAGAATGCTCCTCACTTTGTTTGAGCTATTTAACATACAATGCTGTGTGTATTTAAGATCCACATTCATATGTAGCAACAGAAAAAGAATATATAGTTTCCAATGCAGTAAAAATTGGGGAAAGGGGAACTTCCCGCTCTTCTCTCCCACATTAATTCATCAAATTCCAGGTTTTAATACAGCTGCTGTCTGATTGAACATTGAACAGTTAAGCAGAGGGCTCTCCATGGAGAAAGTACCCCATCATTTGTGGGTCCAATAATGAACTTCATATCTAGAATATCCAGAAAACATTTGCAGTCATTGCTGATAACCCATAATTGTGATTTGGGAATTTCTAATTTAGCCCAATTTTTTTTTTCAAGTCGCCAGATTTCGATTCTCATCTGCTGCTCATCTCAGCTCATGGTGGAAACAGATATAGATGCATTGGTTAAACACTGCAAATGATATCATTCTTGCTGATCTAAAACTATTAGTATCATAATTATTATTAATTTAAAATAGTATACTTAATTTAATACAGTTTTTTTTTTTAGTATTTTTACCTAGAATTAGTATCTTGCATAAACATCAAACACATGTTCAGTTACCTGTAGATATCAAATATTTGTTGATATACTTTGTAGGAAACTAAATATAGCTTACGGATGTTTCCCTAAGTGGGGATGGGGAGTGGGGGGAAGGAAAACTTTGAGGAAAAGAAGGGATATCATCTTAGCTAATAGGATTTTTCCTGGAATGATGCAAGTTAATTTGCTCTGTCTGTAAAAGAATTTACGAAGAAATATGGATAGATGCAGCACTCAGTGAGGCCCTTAATGGATGAGTACTGTCTTAAATGATCCATAGCAGCAGATCCTACGTTTCATAGATCGGGTAAAGGTGAAGGCAATGGATGAACGTTTTGATAATGGCAATAATATTTATACACACTTCTTGAGCCTCTACTGTTCATGAAGCACTGTGCTACATTATTGTCTCCTTGACTTCTCCCACCCAACAGCCATGTGAGATAGGTCTTATTATAATACTTTACAGATAAACAACTAATGCACAAAGAGATTATAGAGGTTTTCTCAAGCTTCCATGTCTGGTAAGATGTAGAACCAGTACATGAACAGAGGGCCCAAATTCTCATCTGGATTCCCCATTGCATTGTTGTGTGATGTGACAACTCTGCAAAACTAACAAGTAAAGGAGTGGCTACATGCTGTCTGTTGTATCCTAGGCACTGTGCCAGAAACTGAGGTGCTAGGATGATGAAGACTCTGTCACTTCCTTTGGCAAATTACAGTCTCTTATAAGGGGCTCTCAAGTAACAGGCAAAGGCAGTCAGTTTGACAAGTGCTGTGATAGATGGAGCAAGATGTCTATGGACACAGAGAAAGATGGCCATCCGCTCCAGCCCCAGAGGTCAAATAAGGTTTCGCAGAACCTCTTTATCTAATGATAGATCTGTCATGCCTAGAAGATATTTGTAGTGACCCGAATGTTTTGTTTAAACCAGTAGAACACTGTTTGGGTGGCAATGGAAGGGAGGTTGAAAGTAAGCTTTGTGGCTTAGGGAACCAGCCCAGGTACTTTTTTTTTTTTTTTTTTTTTTTAAGTCTTTTCCAAAACAACCCATGAATTAGCTTAGAAGCACAAGGTCATCAGCAATTTCCAGCAAGCAAGATCCACTGCCAGAGAATGCTGAGACCAGCTAGAAATACAAACTTCTTTGCTCATAGGTGTGCAGACAGGAGAGGACTTGGGTGGCTCTTTGGAGATCAATGTAATGCCCTAGACATCCTAAGGATTGATTGCAAGGCATTATCCTGCTACTCTGACACCTCTTAAAAGCAACAAACATTGTCCAGTGTTAATTGCCTGGGTGAAAGGAGAAGTCTAAGGCCTCTTCCATGCTGTGACAGGTCCCAGCTGGTCTCTGGGGAGGGAGGGACAGCTGTCACACACTCTGCAGAGACCTCCCAAAGCAAAGTGGGAATGGGGACTGTGACTCCTTGAGCATCTTCTATGTGTCACCCACTGTACTGACCACTTTAAGCTACTCAGAGGAGTAGGACTAACTATCTCCATTTTAGCACATGAGAAAACTGAAGTTCAGCATCCACAGGAGCACTGTTTAATGGATTTTTCTGCAATGATGGAAATGTGTTCTGTGCTGTTCATTACAGTAGCCACTAGCTACATGTGGTTCCTGAATACTTGAAATGTGGCTGCTATGACTGAGGATTGGAATTTTAATTATAATTCATTTCAATTAATTTAAATTTAAATCATCACAGAAATATCAGATCAAGAGGTCAAGTGACTTAGTCAAGATTATACAGTTAGTTTGAGACATGGGGTTCTAAACCCAAGTGTTTTGTTTTTTAAAGGATGATCGTTTTCCAGAAAGCAATAACCCATCCAAACTTTCAGGTTTTGCTCTTCCTTCTTGTCACCTAAGCCCAATTCAAAGATCATTGCTCATTTTCTGCCCATCCCAACCTTTGCAAAATCATCCTTAGGTGATGGAAATAATTCCAACAAAAACAAAGGGAGCATTAATATTTCTTAACAGTGTAGTCTCGCAGCCCTTGGAGTTCTTGACACCAAGAAATGACACACCCAATGGAGAAAGCAAAACTTTCCAATGGAAGGGTGACTAAACTTGAATGTATGAATGAAAAAAAAATTGTTACCTTTAAGTATATTGGGAGAATAAGAAGGATATCAAGGCAGGGAGTGGTGAAGGAACAGAATCTCTACATTTTCCTTCAAATATGCTCTTTTAAGATCAGAAACAAGAAAATGTCCATGAGACTTCCTAGATGCTGTGAGAGCAAGACCATTTATTTGTTCATTAGTTCTTCCATGTGTTACTCCCATCTGACTTGTTAACTGACTCAGAGAATCTCAGAGAATGAGTTGGAATCAGGAATTCCACTTTGTCATCAGAAACACAAAGCAAAGCAAATGTGAAAGTATCTTATAAGTCTACACCTTTTAGAAATCTCATCTTGAAGATGAAGAAAGAGACTCAGACAGAGAAAGGGATTTGTGCAAGGTCTCACTGACAGTTCATGGCCCAGGGAGGGACTTTTCCATGTCCAGCCATGGTTTTGAGACTAAATTGGCACATTTCTCTTCCATATCTGCTCTGCAGAGACCAAGGTGAAGAATGCGATGACTTGAACAAGATCAATGGTGACGGCTGCTCCCTTTTCTGCCGACAAGAAGTTTCCTTCAATTGTATTGGTACGTCTTTTTCATTTCTCGTGGCCTTCATGAAGAAGTGAACGGTGCAGAATGGTTGGTTAACAATAGTTATGACTAAATGATGATTCACCCCTTTGTATTACACCTGTTTATTGAGTGCCTCCTACGTGCCAGGCACTGTTTTCAGTATCAGGAAATACAGCAGTGAAAAAACAAACAAAGCAATCCCTCAAGAGCTTAAGCTCTCATAGATGATGCCAGTGACGGGTAACTTCTTTTGATCAAGCTTTACCTTACAAACATCCCTGCTTTTCTTCACACTAAATGTCCAGGATGGGTATTACTGGAGATGTTTTAAGGCTTTTATTCCTACTTCAGAGATAAGAAAAAATCAAATGCCAGAAAAATTTCAAAAGTTGTCCAGAGTTATACAGGTCAAAGGTGATTAAAGACAGAATCAGAACTTGAACCTGATTTTGTCTGATTCTCAAGCTCAACTCATTTTGCTTTGCAACCTCCAGCCGGGATCCAGGAACTACCAGGGTCCCCTCTGCAGACTCAGAAACTTGGACAGTCTCTCCGATCTGAGAAAGGAGGAATAGCAGACCAGCCTGTGTTTAGGAAGCAAATGTCCTTTTCCCACCTTCACCAAGCCGTTTGGGAAATTTGTTTTCCTCTGCCTTCTCTTGGAGTCTGGCTGATCTTGTTGTTTCAGCCCCACTTGGGAGGCCCTGGTCAGCCCCGGGCTGGTAAACAGACAGGGCTTGGGGGGCAGGGGTGGAATTTTGAGCTGGCCCAGATGAGATCATACTTCCTTTAAGATGCAAATCGATACCTGAAGATCAAAGGTCCCCCAGCTAATCCCCTGGGCTGGAGGTGAAAACTAATCACAATTCATTTGCAAGTACAAAAGACAGAGGTGCTCTATCTGAAGAGAGAAGGGGCAGTTACAAGGGGATGAAAACCTTCGTGGGAAGATTTCTCACTGACAGGCAATTTTCCAAGACTAAAGAGGAAAAGATAGCATTGCATCCTCGCATCTGCAGTGCATTACAGGGGTGCATTTAGACATTCTCCCAGTAGATTGTGAGCTCCGTGACGGTGAAGACCATATATCACGTGTGTCTTATTCAATTCTCAACACACATTTGTTGAGCACCTACTATCTTCTTGGCACCCAGTAGGGGCTAAGCAACACAATTGAAGTGCTCTGTAAATATTTATGGTTGGAAGATAGGAAGATGCCCCAGAAGGAAGGACACGGGAGTTTCTAGGCAGGGCCTTGGGTTTTAAATTGCCAAAAAATTTTCTCTCCTCTGTGGATTTGAGTATGGTCTGGTCCGTAGTAAAAGCTTGATACTAGCCTAGTGGTGTGGTGGAAAGAACTTTGGATTAAAATTAGGAAAACCAGGTTCTAGTGCCAGCTGTGCTGAGAACTTACATAAATCTGGCCAAGTGGCTTCCTTAGTCTTGGCCTCAGTTTACCTACTGTAAATTTTTAAATGATTGGGTTAAGTGGTCTTAACTTAAACTTAAGAGCCTTACCTGCGCTTCTGTTGTGTGATTTTTTCGAGGTGGGTGACTGAATTCCTTCTAATTGTGAGCTCTACCTGAGCCAAACTCTTACCTTTGTCATCATCCTTATGGCAACTAACACTAGTCCCAGACCATGGTGAAAAATATCTGCCTATTTAACTTGCACTGATGTGGCATGTAACTTATGTGCTTCTGGACAGAAAGTAGGATGGGATGAAGGTAGGATGTGGTACCCTGAAAAGGATGCTTGAGCCTTGACATTCATCTGCTGTGTTGCTTCAGAACTATGCAACGATCAGGAAAAATAAGGACATCTCTAATAGGTAGAAGCTCCTCATCCATGGAAGGGGTCTGCAAACTGTGGTCCCTAGGCCATAACGAACCTACTCCCTGTAATTGTAAATAAAGATTTATTGGCACACAGTCACACTCATTACTTTGCATATTGACTGTGGCTGCTTTCATGCTATAGTGAAAGAGTTGAGTGATGGCAGCAGAGATTCCATGGCCCAAAGAAACTAAAATATTTATTATCTGGTATTTTACCTATGAAGTTTATCAACCCCTGTTCCATGGATTTGGGATATTTTATATGCTTGTTTACTGGAGCCAGGTGCAGATAGTAGGTGAAAATCATAATGTGGTTCACCATTTCTTATTAACAAAAAACTGCATTTTAAACATACAGTGTAGCTGGAAGTGGTGACGGGCACGCATAATCCCAGCTACTTGGGAGGCTGAGGCAGGAGAAGCACTTGAACCCAGGAGACAGAGGTTGTGGTGAGCCGAAATCGCGCCATTGCATTCCAGCCTGGGTGACAGAGTGAGACCCTGTCTCAAAACAAAATGAAAAAAATGAGGGAGTTTCCGAGAGGATGAGACTGAGATCCTCCTAGGTTCATTTTGTAGACTGTTATTCTCTACCAGATTCTGTGTTCTGCTGCTGATGATGATATTTGCTGAATACTTCTTATATACCAAGCACATTTATAAACTCTTATTCTCATAACAACTCTTGTACTGAACTGCCCTTTCAAAAGAGGAAGTTGAGGCATGGGGTGATGATCTAAGGATACACAGTTAAGTGGTGGAGCTGGAATTTAAACCCAGAGAGCCTGACTCCAGAGCTCACTATGGTAAGTTACCTGCAAAAAAAGATAGCTCCTGGTCTTGCAGGCTTTCAGGGTGAATGAAAAAAAAAAAAATTGTGAAACAAGTCATGTCACAAATTAGTGGAACGGAATACAAAACCGTCAGTGGTGTGGACAGCGTCCAGGGAAGGCTCTCTGTTACCCCTGTATGTTGAGTGGAGTTTATGTTAGAGGAAAGCCTTCAGCTACGCCCTTCACTGGCCACTTAAAATCTCATTATAGACACTCACAGAGATACAGGCATTCCAGAGATCCCAGCTCCCAGGGACTACATTCCAAGGACAAATCGTGTAGCTCAAGTCTAGAAAACTATCTTCCTCTGAAAGGAACAGCTGAAAAATAGACAGTGAATCCTTACTCCCAGCAGACCAATCTTTAATGAGTCAGAGAAATGAGACAAGTGTGGGAGGCTGTGCTGAGGTTGACATTGTTTCCATGATTGCATTTGTTAAGACAGTGGTCAAGATAGCAGCCAGGAGATCAGGCATACCATGACTTAGATGTGTAACTGGCTAAGCCTCAGTGTTCTCATGTAGAAAATGGTAAAAGTCCTAGAACCCAACAGTGGAAGATATTTACCAATATTTTTGGATGCTTTCTATCAGAATTTCCTTCCTAGACTTAGGAGATAATTATTCTAATAAGGAAAAACCCAACGCTTAGTATAGAAGTTGATTATCCAAGCGTCTCCTCCCGGTCTTCCTGGTAGCTTGAGTGTGGGTATATAAAACCTAGGCTTTCCCTCTGCCCTCCAATCAGACACACCAACCCAAGACTTTGAATTGGAAGCTAGTAGTCCTTAGACTTAGGGATACTGTAGACACCCTTTTGTTGAGGATGGTGGGAGTAGCCACATCCATATCAGCCTCCTAAGTACCAGGGAAGGCATCTAGCATCAAAGCTGAGATAGCTATGCACAGCACCAGATCTGGATCCACTCACTAAACTAGTTTTGGGACCTAATCTTGGGCTTGGAATTGAGTTTCAGAGCACAAAGTCCTGGATCTCCAGAGAGTGTTCCATACGTACCCAATATTCTTCGAATAAATTTTGCTTGTTTGTTTTGCTTAATTTATCCAAAGTTGTTTTTTGTTGACTGTCACTCAGAGTCTTGACTGAAAATTATTGCCATAGATAATGTGAGATTTAACCCCATTTCTAGCAAGTTGGATGTGCTTGATGCACACGAGCTATTACTTTTTTCCGTGTGTGTTTGTGTGGAATGTTGGGGGCGCAGGATACCAGCAACAACCACCATTTATGGATACCCACTAAGTGATAGGTTCTTCATACGCACTTCTGTTTTCTGTGAACTACAGGTGGTCTCTTGTTTCCATATGTGAGATCTGAGGTCTCTTATAACATCTTCACTTGCACTAGGTCACACAGCACACAGAGGTGTGATCCTGTCTCCAGTCTGAGTAGAGAACCCTGCTTTTTCTACTCCTCTGCCTCTCCATTTGAATGACTTTCTTCCTTCCTTCCACCATTCTTTCCTTTTTCTTCTTTTCTCTTCACCTCTTCCTCTTCCCCTCTTTTCCTCTCCTCCTCCTCTTCTTCCTTCACTCCTTCTTCTGCCTCTTATTCTTCTCCTTTTTCTCCTTCTCTTCCTCTACCTCTTCCACCTTTTTCTCCTTCTCCTGCTTCCATTTAGAAAGGCTGATGTTTTCTCTGGCTTAGTAACACCAGCGTTAGGGTGGGTGACAGATTTATGGTGACATTCCCATTCACTTTTCAGAAGCCCACACATCCGGAAATATTCCCAAGGTGCCAATGTGTTATTATGCAACACCCTGGGGACTTCCTGTTCTCAATTTCCCACCCCTGGTGCCCTCATCCCCCAGCACATAATAAGTTGCTTGTTAAAATGAACACCACCCACATGACCTCCCAAGCAATGCAGGCTTCTTCCCCTTGCAATGTGGAAGTTATCTTGTCTTTTTTCCCCCTCTTTTAAAAATATAACATACACCAGGCCTGAGGTTTCAGTGAAAAAATGTGATATCAGTAAAATGATAACTCCTCGCAACAGGCACTGGCTGCAGGCATTGTTCACAGCATTGGGAATTCTGTCTCTAAAGCACTGAGTCATAAACTACAGACAGGCTGCTGATAAAAGCTGAAGGAGGTGGGGTAACAGTCAAATTAGTCAGACAAAATGTGAAGGGTCCCCAAAAGGGGTTATACTTTGTAATATATCTTTAGCTGGTGCTGGAAGCGCGCGACCTTCTGAGATGGAATCTAGTGCATTACAGGAGATGCAGCTGTGGAGACGCCCTCATGTTCTGTTTTGACTTCCCACCCTGTATTCTTCAGCATAGCCGGGTCCAGGTCCTAGTTTAGACCTAGAAGCCTCCTGACTGCAGCTTAGCATCTCAGAGTCTCAGTTTCTCCCTTTGTGAAATTAGGGAGACTGGACTGAGGACTCTAAAGCTTCTTCCCTCACCTGATACTGAGGAATCTCTGATTTGTCAAATAGCTATTTAAAGGTTTTGGGTTTCAAATCCTGCTTGATGCTGATATATAGTTAAGAAAACAAAGCGAAAGGGACCCCCACGTCGTCTTTCCCAGATGTGGAGGCATTCCCTGTGTGTCTCTTTTTCTCCCTCCTTCCACACTCCTCTTCTCTCCCCTACTCCTGCTATTAGCATCACTTTGTGATCCCTGACACAGCATCCCCAGCCCTGTCCTAGAGCCAAGGCCAGTAACTCAATTAGCAACCCCCAGCCCCAGCTCCCTCCCCTCCTCTGTGAGGCACATCAAGCGGGGGAGAAGAATCGGTCAGCCTCCCCACCAGTTGCTGGGAGGGGCAGGGGTTCACCGAGCCTTGTGGCCCCTCTGTCAGGCTGCTCTGGCCTGCTCTGAGCCAAGGCGAGAAAGGAAAACAAGAAGATGAATCGCCCCGTCTTCTTAGTGGAGGTTCCGATGAGACTTTAGAACAACAGTGACTGAAAAGGAAAACAGCATCTGCTGGAGGAGAGGGGGAAGAGTGGGCTCTGCTGGGAGTTGCATTTATTATTATTTTTCTTTCTAACAATGTGAAATCATAATAGATGATCCACCTCTCACCTTAAAAAAATTAAAATTAAGAAAACAAAATAAAACTTCTCCAGACTGCATGTATTCAATCAGACCTCCCTCCGTGGAAAACGTAGTAACTTTTCCCAGAACACATTTTTGAAATAAAGCTTCCCTTGGCTTGAAGGCAGGCCTATGAAAGAAGAAAAAGAAAGAGGAATATAGGTGGGGGTCATGGTGGTAGTCTTTAAGGCAATGACGAGGGTGATAATACATCAGCTAGATTGGTGGTATTCTTAACACCGAAGTAATGACATAGGGTATCACTGTTAAGAACACGGATTCTGGGTGGAAAGCCCGTCCCTGACACTTAGCTTGTGTCACAGTTTTCTCATTCAGAAAGTGGGTTAGTAAGTTCCTACTTCTTAGAATTATCGCGAGGAAAAACAAGTTTATATTTGTAAAGCATTTAAAATGGTGACAGCTGACAAGTATGTCAGTAGATGTGTTTGCTACTGATGCTATTATTGTCATAATTAATATTTTATTTTTAATTTTAATTTTTTATTTTTTTGAGACAGAATCTCACTCTGTCACCCAGCTGGGGTGCAGTAGCATGATCTGGACTCACTGCAACCTCCACCTCCCGGGTTCAAGTGATTCTCCTGCCTCAGCCTCCCAAGTAGCTGGGATTATAGATGCGTGCCACCACACCCTGCTACTTTTTGTAGAGACAGAGTTTCACCATGTTGGACAGGCTGGTCTCGAACTCCTGACCTCAAGTGATCTGCCTGCCTTGGCCTCCCAAAGTGCTGAGATTACAAGCGTGAGCCACCATGCCCGACCAATTAATGTGATTAATTCAGAAGTTGTATCCATCTTCCCAGAAACCCTATGAGATAAATAATGTTATCCCTGTTTTGTAGAGGAAAAACTGTGGTTCAGAGAGATTTAGTAACTTGCCTACAGTTACACAGAGAAATAGCAAACATGAGATTCACAGCATCTAAGCAGAGTCTACACGTTTTAACCATGAAGTTATTCCGTTTATTAGATACCCAACTGTGCCAGTTTTTCTGCTAAGAACTGTTTGTAAAAGTGATTTCATTCACCCTCCCAGCAACTCTGTAGAGTCAAAATAATTACACCATTTTGCTGATCAGAAAATTGAGGCGTTGAGAGTTTAAGTGAATATCTAAAGTCATATAGCCAGGTAGGTCAAAGAAGGAGACTTCAGAGTTTGTCTGCCCTGAAGCCTATGTCCAATTCCAGACTAAGTCTTGAAACAGCAAGAGAGTGTTTCTCCTTTCCACTATTTCTGTTCGGTGCCATTGAACCACAGCAGGAAACAAAAGTGAATGCACATGTTCTTGTGCCATTTTCATGAATCATGAAACAACCATTTTCAGTTATTATCACCCTATAAATGTTCCATGGCATAAAGCTCATACCCCCAATGGAAGGTCATACTGTATTTTAGGCTGTATTTTTATTTTTAACAGATCACCCTCCATTGACAGTAGCCAAATCATTTTTTTTTTTTTTTTTTTTTGAGACGGAGTCTCGCTCTGCCACCCAGGCTGGAGTGCAGTGGCCAGATCTCAGCTCACTGCAAGCTCCGCCTCCCGGGTTCACGCCATTCTCCTGCCTCAGCCTTCCGAGTAGCTGGGACTACAGGCGCCCGCCACCGCGCCCGGCTAGTTTTTTGTATTTTTTAGTAGAGATGGGGTTTCACCGTGTTAGCCAGGATGGTCTCGATCTCCTGACCTCGTGATCCGCCCGTCTCGGCCTCCCAAAGTGCTGGGATTACAGGCTTGAGCCACCGCGCCCGGCTCATTTTTTTTTTTTTTAGCATAAAATGTGTTTGGCACTTAATAAGGTTGTCATAGCAATGTTGGAGACAGAGGAGCTTGAGTTCAAATATCTATTGGTTGCAATTACTACATGGATCATTTTAGGCATCTCTCAATCCCTCTGAGTCTCAGTGTCCTCTTCTGAAAAATGGACGTAATTATAACACCTACAGTTTTGTTTAGAAAAAGAATGAGATAACATCCATAGAGTGTTTAGCACAATGCACAACAGTTACTGGACAATCAAGGATGTCAGTTAATGCCACCTCTTCTTCCCCTTCCTCATTGCCTATCTCAATTGTGAGTGACGCAAAGGCATTCGACCCATCATCTGCAAAAATGGTCCTGAACCAAATCCTGATGCTAAATTACAGTGGTACCATTTGCAAAATGACCGAATCTCCTAGTTCTCAGTTTCCCCACTGTAAAATAATGAGGGAATTTGATGAGCTCCCAGGGAGCTTTCAGCTCTGATTTTTAGGATTTAAATCCCAGGTTGTTATTGTTTTAAAACTGGTGCATTTTAAAAGAAATCAGGGCTTGGGGAAGAGAAAGGAATTCCTTTCACCCAAAGGGTCAAAGGGGGTCACTGAGGGGACAAAAGAGCAGGAAAAGGAGGCGATGGGGCGGAAGGCTGACGTGCGGGCAGCACCAAAGATCTGAAGTACTCAACAGGGAGGTCTGATGGATGCATTCAAACACCCTTGAGTCAGCACCGGTTAGGATCAAGCTTGCCATCCTGCCTCAGACCAAGGCTTACCACCTCCTTTGGAAACCCGGGAGGCCTACCCCACAGAGAGGCAAGGCTGGAATGAAAAGAAACAGAACGGCCTCTGACACCAGAAGGGAGGAATTCTAGCCCGCAGCCCAGGTCAGCTTCCTGACTCTCAGGAAGGGGTCAGGCTCAGGGAACCGACTTGGTGCTTGCTTGAATGTGAGGAATCGAGACCAAACTTTGATGTGTGCCTTTGAAAGGCAGCCAGAGTCCAAGGCAGGTGAATCTGGGTAGCCAAGAACAAGGACTTCATTGTGATATTTAAAGTGACCAGAAATTCATCTGCACATACATGTGCCTTGATGTACATCTGTGCAGTTATGACTGAGGCGGCCTGGGAGAGGGTAGAGGCCTCTGGGCTGGGTATCAGGGTCTTTTCTTAGCTCCCGGCTCTCCGTTGTTTCTTGGAGTCCATGTTGGGTTGGAAGAGACATTTAATATTCATGAGCTGTGATCTCTACTTGAAGGGAGTGCCCTGAGGGAAATTGAAATATTAAGCAAGTGAGGGATATAGACCTAATTGTATCCTCCTTTTCTTTTTGGACAGAAAAGTAATGTGCCTAAAATAAAATGATGGATGGGCAGTAAGGATTGTGTGAAAACCTCACTGCTAGAGCCTGCAGGAAAAATCAGCTGCTTGCCCCAACATGTGCAGTCACACCCAGGCAGAAGATTCTGCAAATTGGCTGCTGGATGATGTCATTCATTCATTTAGTTCATATTTTTTGATGCCTGCTGTATGCCAGGCACTGTGCTTGTTTCAAAGAAAACAGCAGTGAAAAAGGAAGGCCAGGGAGGTTAGGAAAAAGACACAAATAATTATTTTAGTGTCATTGTTGAAAATGACACTAAGTGGAAATACTTAGAAGTGTATAACCAAAGGGCCTCCTTTACATTGAGGGGGTCAAGAAGATCTCCTTGAAGATTTGACATTTAAGCTGAGACTTGAGGGTTGAGTAGGATGTGAACCCATTAGGGAGATATGGAACAGGTAACCGAGCAAGGATTGCAAGAACTTCAGACTATTCGATTCCCAAGGCAGAGAAGAACTTTTGAAGAGGGAAAAGGAAGTCAGCATGGCTGGACTGTAGTGAACAAAGGAGGCATGAGGCGGAAGTCTAGCAGGCTCTGATTTCTCAGGCCCTTGAGGACTATGGTGAGGCTGCTGTTTACAGCATGAAGGAAGGAGAAGGAGACTCAAGCGTGTGCCTTCTACACTCTCTACCAAGCCCTGCCCTGGGCATAATAGCCATGTGCATACTTGCACAAACCAGGCATCAGTAAACCACCACCCATGGCCAACCCAACCTGCTGCCTGGTTTCGTAGACAAAGTTTTACTGAAACACAACTATGCTCCTTTGTTTACATATTTGCCACTACAAAGGCGGAATTCAGTCATTCCAACAGAAATCTTGTATGGCCCACAAAGCCAAAATATTTACCATCTGGTCCTTTACTGAAAAATTGTTGACTGCTGGCAGAGATGGATGAGTATACAGTTGGCCTTTCATATCCTTGGATCCTACATCCTCAGATTCAACCAATCTGAGATACAAAATATTTGAAACTAACTGACTAAATAAATAATAACACTACAACAATTTAAAAACAGCGCAAATAGAAAAACAATAAAGTATTTCCAATGTATTAAGTGTTATGAGTAATCTAGAGATGATTTAAAGTACACGGTAGGGTGTGCATAGGTCATAGGCAAATACTAAGGGCCTTGTATAAGGGTCTTGAATATCTTCAGATTTTTATGTCTGTGGGGGTCCTGAAACCAATGCTTCAAAGATACCTAGAGATGACTGTATAAGCAGGTAAAAGTATAGCCAGTTGGGCAGAATAACGCAGATGAGAGAGAGAGAGCGAGGAGTGAGAATCATTTCATCCATCTCCCTCCTGAGTCTATACCAGCATAGCTATAATTTCACTGACTCCTCATGTATTTTACTTCCACATCTGTGTCCCTTACCCTTAAGGGAAGAAGCCATACCATCTACCCTCGTGTCCCAACATCCAACTTGAGCCAATCATTGAGACACTGAAGCAAATGACACTTTGAGGCTAAAAAGGGTGGCCAGAGCAACCCAAACAGATGACCGTCCAAAAGGCTCAGGCAGCATCCAGGATCCTCCCCTGACCAGTGGAAGGGAATGTGTTCATATTTATGGAGAACCTGCTGCAATAGCTCATTTCAAACCCACAGCACCCCTGGCTGCCAGGCATTGTTAACACCATGTTCCAGGTGACACAACAGAGCCCCCAAATGTTTCAGTGACTTTTGAGAATGTGGCCTCCATTCAATAAATATTTATTGAGCTGGGAAACCACCCACCAGACAAGCAAAATCTTCCTGAGTGCTGCATCTTATGCCAGGCCAGCTGCCTCACACTCCACTTAACCATCCTCTTGATTTTCCCAAGGCTACAGGAAGGTGGGGGCCATTATCCCCCATTTTACATGAGGAGAAATTGAGGCTCAAGAAGACGAAGTGGCTTATTCAAAGCAGGTGCTTATTAAGTGGCAGAGTTGAGATTTGAACCAAGATCTGCCCAACTTCAAAACTAAAGTCACCAGATGACCTCCTCCAAAATATGAAACCTTTAGAACAAGAAAGAGTCAGTAAGAAATATACAGTCAATCCTCAATATCTTTGGGGGATTTCTGCCAGGACCTCTGTGATTACCAAAATCTGTGGATGCTCAATTCCCTGATATAAAATGGAGTAGTATTTGCATGTAACCTACAAACAACTTCCTGTATACTTCAAATCATCTCTAGATTACATATAATACCTAAAACAATGTAAATGCTACATAAATAGTTGTTATACTGTAATGTTTAGGGAATAAGGACAAGAAAAAATGTCTATACATGTTTAGCAAAGATAGAATTTTATTTTGCATCTCTTGAATTCACAGATGGAGAACCCATGAATATGGAGGGCCAACTGTATAGACTGCATATATTTCCACCCTTTTTCCATCTCACCATCTCAGACAAAAGTCATAGTAGTATACATAACTCAAATTATTAATTTAATTAAATTAATTGGATAAAATTCACTCAAGCTTTTTGTCTATTAATTCCACTGGTTAATCACATTAATCCTATGAGGTAGTTTTAACATTATACAGGCATTATAAGTAAAGAAATGGAGGCGCAGAGATGTTACATTCCCAGTAAGGGATTCTAGCCCTGGAAGTCTCTGGCTCTTAAGCCCTCAGGCTTAACTACTAATTTATGCTACATCTCCATCATTAAGGTTATCTAATAAAGTGTGTACTCTCAAGAGCTGAACAGCCTAGCAGCAAACAGATAATGAGAAGGGGAAACAATGCACGGAGCTAAAGAAATCTTCACATAACAAAAGGATCCCAGGGTCTTTTTAAGAAACACTGTCTGAAGTGTTTGTTTACAGATCATTAAATACTTAACAGAGGAAGAAACTAAAAACCACCAACTTTCTCTAGGCCAATACTGATTAAGTACCAAAGAGATGTTAATATAAAGCAAATAAGAAATTATAATAGTTATTAAAGGACTGAGGTTTTTTTTGTTTTTTTTTGTTTTTTTTTTTTCATTTTAACTTACTGGACAGAAAGATAAAATAGCCTAAGTCCAGTGTCTGTCGCTCTGCCCTCAAGCACACGGTTGCTTTTCTCTCTCCTCCAGGCAGCAACCATGGTGGTCCTGCAGTCAGTCTAAAATGCATGTGACCAGGCTCACACTGGTTTTTGTCTATATTAAGCACCTGCTGCATACAAAGCTCCGTGCAATGCAGGGTTAAGCAGCAGAAACCTTTGTTGGAGGGCTACAGAAGGCAGTGGTCATTAAAGATATGAAGGGATTGGTGTTAGAGGCCTCCTGGGAGCAGTGGAAAGCCCCTGGTAGGGGGTTGGTGAGCCTGGGAAAGATTTCTGGACAGTGGGACTCAGATAAGACCAGGTTTGACACTCTGCCACTATAAAGGTCCAGACAGAGGGCTTTTCTTTATGCAGTGAGTGCACCAGTCCTAAAGGAAGCTACTCCAGAGAAGTCACAGGGGGATGAGTGGGGCAGTTCTTACCCCATGGCAAGCAGTAGTTTCTGGGCAGAGGTATGACATGATGAGAGCAGTATTTTAAAAAAGATCAACCTCCCTGAATGGGATGCTCTTCAAGGGCCAACAAAATACTCTTGGCAAACTGACCCAAAGAGAGATCAGGGAGATTTTAGCTTTCAACAGCAGTCAGAAACTCAGCCCAAATTATCCATAAGTTTAAATTAAACATCAGCCGCCATTGGCAGGACTCTGAAAGGTCCTGGCTGGAGCTGGTCCCTCAGTTTAGGAGTCCAAAACCACGTATATAACTTGAGTTCAGCCTCATTACCAAGGAAGGGGCTGCACGAGAGTCTGAAATCCCTTTTCCATTTGTCCGTGTGCTTTTTGCCAAGAGAACTTCTAAAGGGACAGGGAGAGAGGAAAAGCTGATTGACCTGCCCCAAAGCACAAGGACCACTTGTCTGCCTCAGGCTTCATCCCCCAAATACCTTTTTCCACCTGAGAAATAGGAGTGCTTTCTTGACTTCATAGGATTGTTATGATATATTGTTTTATTAATTTATAAATTTATTCATTCATCACATAGGCTTTTATTTATTGAGCACCTCTTACGTGCCAGGTTCATGCTAGGCACCAAGGATGGCTGTGTTTGTGACAGTTCCTGTCTTCCAGAAAGTGATCAACAAATATTTATTATTACGGCTATCAAAAGTAAGACAAAGATTATTACAAAAGTAATAATCTAGTTCTTACTCACTAGTAGAGAGTGACCTGTCTGTCCCTGGAAGAGACTGAGCGAAATTTGACAATCATTCTTTAGGGAAGCCATGCATGAGATTCTATTAAATAGCATGTTCAAACAGAAATATTTCAGTAGTTTCCTCTTTTGTCTTATCTGGCTCTTTCTTGAAATTCAGAACTCCTGGTACCTGTGAAGTGTTAGCCTCTTCTGTTTTTCTTAACTTCTCTGACCATCCCTCCACAGACCTTCTTTCACCTACTCTTTAAGTATCAGCAGTCTCCAATGTTCCATAACAGGCACACTCTCATTCTCCATTCTCTCCTTGTATGACTCCAAAATCTCTATCTTTAGTCTGTGCCTTTTTTTTTTTTTTTTTTTTTGACCCATGAACTTGTATATCTAATTGCTCTACTTGGACGCCCCACGGGAACTCACATTCAACACATCTTACACAAAGCTTGCCATCTTTCTTTCCAGACCTGCTGCAAGTGTTTTTCCTAATCTCAACTGGTGGCGCCAGTAGCCAACCAGACATTTAAACAGAAGCTTGGGAAGCATCCATAACTCTTCCCTCTCTGCCATTTCCCACATCCAAATAATTGCCATTCTTCCCATGTTACCTTGAAAACGTTATCTTGTCTTCATCCAAATCAGTCTGTCTCTCCCTATGATCATTGCCCTACCCGAGGCCCCCTTCAGCTCCTAATTAGGCTTTTACAAGAGAACGCTTATAAAATGAACAGGTTGCTGGTTCATTTTTTTGCTTGCCCCAATCTACCTGCCCATAGGTGAGAGCAAGCTTCCTAAAGTGCAGACACCTTTTGTTGCTCTCCAATTGAGAGTGTCAGGTGGCTCCATGTTGCCCTTGAGATAAATTCAAATTCCTTACTGTGGCATTCAAGGCCTTGCACGATCTGAGCCCAGGATTTGCTTTTTGTTTTTGTTTTTGTTTTTGTTTTTGTTTTGTTTTGTTTTGTTTTGTTTTTGACAGATTCTCGCTTTATCGCCAGGCCAGAGTGCAGTGGCGCTATCTCGGCTCACTGCAACCTCCGCCTCCTGGGTTCAAGCGATTCTCCTGCCTCAGCCTCCCGAGTAGCTGGGATTACAGGCATGCGCCACCACAACCAGCTAATTTTTGTATTTTTAGTAGAGATGGAGTCTCACCATGTTGGCCAGGATGGTCTCCATCTCTTGACCTTGTGACCCACCCACCTCGGCCAGGATTTCAATTTTTTACTCCAACACCGTCTTGTACTTCATACCTCCGACCTTGTTTCTGGCCTCACCTCATTTGCTCACAGAGTCCCCCTGCTGGAATATGCTCCCCACCATCCGTTCCTTCTCTGAGAGATAAAACCCAGGTGTTGCATCCTAAGGGAAACCTCAAATCTGGGTAAGATTGGAGTGGAGGTCCCTCTTCTGTGCTCCCATAGTATCTTGTACCTCAGATCAGAATCCTGTGCAGTCATCATTTACATATCTCCCCCCTCTCACTAGGACCTGAGTTCTTGGAGCGCTGAGACCTGCTTTAATTCATCTGATTTCCCAAGAGTTACTCCAGGGACTGAAAAATAATTTGCAGTTCAGTAAATATAGGATGAATGAGTAAAAGAAGGATGTATTTCTTTTTTTTTTTTTTTTTTTTTTTTTTTTTTTTTTTTTTTTTTTTTTTTGAGACGGAGTTTTGCTCTGTAGCCCGGGCTGGAGTGCAGTGACCGGATCTCAGCTCACTGCAAGCTCCGCCTCCCGGGTTCCCGCCATTCTCCTGCCTCAGCCTCCGGAGTAGCTGGGACTACAGGCGCCCGCCACCTCGCCCGGCTAGTTTTTTGTATTTTTAGTAGAGACGGGGTTTCACCGTGTTAGCCAGGATGGTCTCGATCTCCTGACCTCGTGATCCACCCGTCTCGGCCTCCCAAAGTGCTGGGATTACAGGCTTGAGCCACCGCGCCCGGCCAAGAAGGATGTATTTCTTAAGAGACAGTTTGATTTTTCAGGCAAGAAAGTGTAGTTGAGCCTTGCTGGTCTTTAGAGTCAGACAATCCTGTCTGAATCGGAGACTTTCCCCCTTAGCTGTCATCTCGGGCAGGTTATCTCGGGTCAGGTGGCTCGGGGTGGTGGTTTCATGCTCAGATCCCAGAACTGGGCTGCTTGTATCCAAATCCTAGTTCCGCCACAAAAGGGGTGGGGGCTTCTTTAAAACGTTAATTTTACTATATCGATAGACTGCAAAGGTAGAAAGTACCTTATCTTAGCCAGCAGTACTTTTTTGAGGCTTCTTTTACTAAGTAGAGACCGGCTCAAACGCTGCCTTTCCTTCTCTCTCTCTACTGACAGAGGTCATTACTCTTCGGTAAGGTCCAAAGGCTTTAGAATTTTAGAAGAATGGGTGGGTGGAACCAGTGATTTTGGTGGTATTTGGATCACCCCATAAGACTCTCGGATGGCCCCAAATTGAGCTGCTTTTTAATACCAAATCTCAGTCTGCGGCTTGCTTCCATTTGGGGAGAAAGCCTAATTAACTCGTAGCTGGAAAGAACTGCAGGTCTGCCACCCCCCAGGCAGAGAATTCAAAAGGAAGTGGATAGCTGTGTAAATAACACTGCTTTAAGGGGCATTTAAGCCAATGCTCTTTGTTAAGGAAATTGATGGCTTTGTAAGTACTGCGTCTGAAGGGAGTACTTGAGCTGAAGGTCCCCATCTCGCCTCGTAAATTTCCTAATGGACTGTGGGCCTGGAGGCTGGGCCCAGCGTGTTCAATCACTTGCCAACAAAAACTCGGATTTCACTCTAAAAAAATTAAAAACGTTTAACCAAAACATAAGTTATTGAGCCTGTGCAGTTTAACTGTGGCACAAGGTAGCAGAGACAGATTACTTCCTTTAAGGAAAGGGAAACTCCTGATCTTTTACTTTTAAAAAAATTGTTTTTTAAATGCTGGATGTGGTGCTCCGTGCTTTCTCAACAGCTTCTCATTTTTTTCTGTCCTCATAACAGTTGGGAAGATAGTCATTATTTTACCAATTTGCCAAAGAGGAAACTGGGATTCAGTGCTAAAGTGTGCTGGCCATTGACACCAGCTAATTAGTGGAAAGCCAGGTCGTGATCACAGTTCCATCAGGCCCCTGAGCCCCCAAGTAATACCAAATCGTAGGGCATCCCAGAGAGAATCAGATCAACCCATCTCATCAGATTCTCCTGAATATCCACGTCCATACAAAATAGATTAACTGGACAGCATGGGAATGACTTACCCTATTGAAACCTCAATTTCATTGTCTGTAAAATGGGGATAATAATAGTACCAAACAACACGAGGCTCTTCTGGAATTGAATGCATTATGTATTTGAAACATTTAGCACAATGCCCAGCATGAAGAAAGTTATCCAGTTATTCATTTCACAAATACACTAAATACAATTTTAGTTGGGGAAGTGGATGATGCTATAGGAAGATCTAGCGAGGGGCCATTAGCCCTTCTTGGGGTGGATTTCCAGACAGGTTTTTGAGAGGTTAAACTATGAATAAAGGACAAATGGGGACTAGCCATAGAAAAGGCAGCTCTGGGGATTTGAAGAAAGCTTCTGCAAAGGTGGGGAGGTGAGAGGGAACATGGTCCACTTGGGGCAACGACAGTTTGTGCCCGGAGCTTAGACTAGAGTGCGTTCGAGAAGAGAGAAGCTTGCAGAATCAGGCAGGGACCTTGTACACCTTGTCAGTCATCATCAAGCTTCTGTCAGGAAAAGTTGAATGAATAACTCAGTATGTTCTAAGGCAACCACTTTCAATTTTAGACCAACTGGACTTTGTTAGAAGAGTTTTCCACTGTGTCCTTCCTGATACTTCTTTTCTTCAGGTTAAACATCTTCATACCTATATGATTATTGCTCAGGGTTGGTGCCTATCCAGGGTCCTGTTCTTTGACCATATCCTACCACATCAGTGGCCCAGAATTGGCCTCTTCAGCCATGACTGGTCCAGCTAGGACTGGAGACAACTTCTCTGGCCTCTAGCTTGGAATCTATAGCCAGTGACTCAATCGGCGGTCTCATGCTTTTGTTTGGGCAAACACATCCTTCATTTGGTGGAAACGGACTTCAGAGTGACCACTGCTTCTTGGAACTTTTTGTGAACATGAATAGTTATGATTACTCTTACCATCTCTGATCAAAAAGGGCAATGGTTTTGACTGATATTTTCAAATGTTCCCAGTTAAGTCTTAAGATTTAGGACCAGGCCGGGCGCAATGGCTCATGCCTATAATCCCAGCACTCTGAGAGGCTGAGGTGGGCAGATCACGAGGTCAGGAGTTTAAGACCAGTCTGACTAACACGGTGAAACCCTGTCTCTACTAAAAATACAAAAATTAGCCGGGCATGGTGGTGTGTGCCTGTAATCCCAGCTACTTGGGAGGCTGAGACAAGAAAATCGCTTGAGGCCGGGCGCGGTGGCTCAAGCCTGTAATCCCAGCACTTTGGGAGGCCGAGAGGGGCGGATCACGAGGTCAGGAGATCGAGACCATCCTGGCTAACACGGTGAAACCCCATCTCTACTAAAAAATACAAAAAACTAGCCGGGCGAGGTGGCGGGCGCCTATAGTCCCAGCTACTCGGGAGGCTGAGGCAGGAGAATGGCGTAAACCCAGGAGGCGGAGCTTGCAGTGAGCTGAGATCCGGCCACTGCACTCCAGCCTGGGTGACAGAGCGAGACTCGGTCTCCAAAAAAAAAAAAAAAAGAAAAGAAAATCGCTTGAACCCCAGAGGTGAAGGTTGCAGTGAGCTGAGATTATGCCACTGCACTCCAGCCCGGTGGCAGAGCCAGACTCTGTGTCAAAAAAAAAAAAAAAAAAAAAGGCCGGGCGCGGTGGCCCAGCCCTTTGGGAGGCCGAGGCGGGCGGATCACGAGGTCAGGAGATCGAGACCACTCTGGCTAACACGGTGAAACCCCGTCTCTACTAAAAATAAAAATAAAAAAAAACTAGCCGGGCGTGGTGGTGGGCGCCTGTAGTCCCAGCTACTCGGGAGGCAGAGGCAGGAGAATGGCGCGAACCTGGGAGGCGGAGCTTGCAATGAGCCGAGATCCCCTCACTGCACTCCAGCCTGGGCGGCAGAGCGAGACTCCGTCTCAAAAAAAAAAAAAAAAAAAAAAAAAAGAAAAAGAAAAAGAGAAACGATTTAGGATCAATTTATTTCTGTCTCTCTCCTTACTTCCTTCCTTCCCTCCTTCCTTCCTTCCCTCCCTCCCTCCCTCCTTCCTTCCTTGCTTCTTCACTCCCTCCCTCCCTTCCTTCTCTCCCTACTTTCCCTCCTCTTATTGAGAGATGGGAAAGACATATACACATCTTGTTAAAGAAGAAAATTACAGTTAAGCAATACAAATCAGAGCATGTAGATTTAAGTTATTATAGCATTTTATTCTAAGGGCTGAAGAGTAACCCATTAATTACATAAGAGAAAGAAAACTTACCCAAGAGCAATCCTGTGCACCCTCTCTTTTCTGTTCTTTAGAGGACTGCAGCGTGTCTCATCAGCTTGGAGAAGACACTGTGGCTTGAATGGCTCATCTTTTTAGACTTATCTAAACCATACAGCAGGAGGATGGTCTCTGAGGTGAACCAAACCAGTCAGAGCTCAAGGGGGGAGGGATCCATTTTAACACTCTGGTTTCTGCATGGAAACCCTACCAAGAACATAGCATGCTGCGGTCACCTTAGTCACAACCAGCTATGCCAGATTGGGGTAACTGGCTTGGTTTTCATGTTGTGCCTGACTCATCCTCGAGTCCTTGGCCCACTGGTTGACATAGCATCCACTTGTCCAAGCTTCCTTCTTTGCTGGAATCTTATGCATGCCTTATCAGAATGATGGGCTGCTTGTTTTACTGGATTGCAGAACAGATATGCAGATAGATAGATAGATAGATAGATAGATAGATAGACTTTCATTTGCATGCCTTGTTTTACTTAATGCTTACAAACATGCATTTCTCACGGAGCAATTTTTATTTGACATTGAATAGTCCCAATATTTGTGTGATAAGCCTTAATCAACCAGTCAGAACCCTTGACCTCTAATGATTATGCAGCATTCAGTGAGTTTCTTAATCTTTCTAAGTTTCAGTTGCCACTTTTACACAGAGAAGCATAGGAACTAGAATCATACAGAATGTCTAGAGAACCTTGCAGTGTTAAACCATTCATTTGTTCAGCAAATATTTCTGATTATCTTCAACGTACTAGTATCTGAATGCAACAATGCACACAACAGCCTATGTTTCTGCTCTCACGGAGTTGCCATTCTGTTTTAGAGAGAATAAAATTATCAAGTAAACATTTGAAGAAGTTAGATCACGCTATGAAGGGAATAAAATAGACTAGTGGTATAGATATTGTAGTGAAGGTGAAAACTATTTTTTGATAGTGTGTTTAGAAAAGTCCTCACTGAGAAGGTAATGGTTGAGCTAAAACCTAAACAAAAAATTAGAAAAGCCATTTAATAATTGGGGACATGAGTTCTGGATTGTATCTGCAAAAGTAAAATGTGAAAACAACACTACTTATAGTTTTTATATTTGAGTAGTTTTTAGTTTTCATAGCATTATTTTACTTTATCTTTTCACCCACTTTTGAAAACGGGTAGGAAAAGTAATACTGTCATTTTGTTAATAAGCAAAAAGAATCAGATGCAGAATGATGATGTATGTTACTGGTACCATGAAAGTAAGTTAGCAACAGAGTTGAGGCACACACTTTTAACTTCTGGCCCTTTATTCCATCTGCTTTTCGTTATAGTTCTCTGCGTGTTTTTCAGAATGGGTTCATCATCTACACCCTTCTCGATCTTCATTTTGCTGATCATGTTTCTCCATCTTTTTTTTTTTCATGTTTTCCCTCTTAGCTGAATAACTGATTTAGTGATCAAAGGGGAAAATGTCAAGAACCAAATATATTTTAGAGTGACACAGCTAAAAGGGATCACAAAGCTACTTGATTTAACTATTATTCTATACAAGGGGAAACAGCAGCCCAGAGAGGGAAAGTGACTTGTCCAAAGTCATAGGGTTGATCAGGGTATCTATTTTAATCTCCAGTTCCCTTGACTCCCTGCCCATTACTGTAGCAGGCTGCAGGATTTGAGAAAGTGTCCCATTTGTTTCTCTCTCTCCCTTTCTTTCTTCCTTCTCTCTCTGTCTTTTTTTAAATATGGAGATACAATCACACTAAAACTGCTGAAACTCCCTTTGTAGTTTGCCATCTTTTATTACCCTCTTTCTTTGCCACTTTTCGCACGCTCTCTGCATATCAGTGTTTTGGATTGTTTTTTCCATTTATTAGCTTATATTATCCAGGCCAAATTTCATTTCGTTATTTCCTGCCCGTACTTTTATAGACCTTTGGGTCCTAGGTATTGCTCTTCCTTCTGTTTGTTGTTAGAATGCCGGCCTATCTCTTGGCTGCTATATAATTCATGTAGCACTGGATTTTACCCCCCTTTCATATCTTGAGATATCATTGAAACCCGAAAGAGAACTGGCTGAAAGTCATTTAGGGCTTTGAACATTCTGCTCTGTTGGCTGCATTGTCATTTATAAGGATTACTATCTTTGCTTACAATCTTTTTAAGCCATTCAAATTACTATACTAAATTCAAGGTGATGTAAATGCATCTTCAAGTTCCAATTCATAAGACTGTCAAGTCTCTTTATTAAATTTTAGTCTAATATGTGCTACCTTTCCTATCCAGATATTCCATTTCTTTTCAAATTCAGTTAGGATAGAAAATAAAACAATATTTGAGACAGATGGTGGGGCATGATGTCTCATAGGAAAAAAAATACATTGTGAGACAATTTGTGTAGAATTGAATTTTCCCCCTAATATGTGCTTGGATTTATGCTCTGAACTCTTTCTAATTAATATTTTCATAAAAATTTTTACATAATACTACTAAAGCAGATTGAAATCAGGTTTGAGACATCTTCAGAATCATTGATAACAGAGATTCTAAAGCTCCAAAAGAACTTTGTTAATTCATCATTTACTGAGTACCTGCTATGAGACTGACACGATCCTAAGTATTCGGGATATTAATTAAAGTAAGACAAGGGCCAGAAATATCTGAGAATTCAAGAGCTGCACAAAATCATTCATTCATTTATTCACTTATTCATGTATTTTTAAACATGACATAATATAGCCAGGTATATTGCTTTTTTTGAGACAGAGTCTCGCTCTGTCAGCCAGGCTGGAGTGCAGTGACCGGATTTCAGCTCACTGCAAGCTCCGCCTTCCGGGTTTACGCCATTCTCCTGCCTCAGCCTCCTGAGTAGCTGGGACTACAGGCGCCCGCCACCTCGCCCAGCTAGTTTTTTGTATATTTTAGTAGAGACGGGGTTTCACCGTGTTAGCCAGGATGGTCTCAATCTCCTGACCTCGTGATCCACCCGTCTCGGCCTCCCAAAGTGCTGGGATTACAGGCTTGGGCCACCGAGCCCGGCCAGCCAGGTAGTTTTCTTGATCCTAATGGAAAAGATGCACTTTGAAACATCTTCTATAAAACTTGTGTTGGTTGTATGGGAGCAGGGAACAATAATAAATAAATTTATTTTTTATTTTTTATTTTATTTTATTTATTTTAAATAAAATAAAAAATTATTTAAGATAGTGAATACTACTATAAAGGAAATAAAACAATATGGTATGCTACTTTGCATTGGGGATGGAGAATTAGAATGTGAGCTAACTGCTTGTTGTTTGAGAAAGTAATATTTGAAATGACTGCTAAATAATGAAGAGGTCATGAGAAAAGCCAGGAAAGAGGTATTCCAGAAAATGTGAACATCAAGTTCAGGTTCTTGGTTGCTTATTTAAGGAAGAGACACTTGTGTGGATAGATGTCTGTCTGGATGAATGAATGAATGAATAAATGAATGAATGAATGCATGAATGGAAGGTCATGAGCAAGGAGACAATAACAGGAGATGGAGGGATAAAGCAGGGGCTTTTAGGCCTGGATACAGACTTTGAACTCTTCCACATGAGATGATAAGCCATTGAGCAGTTTTAGATGAGGGGCATGGCGTGGTGCAGTTTATGTTTTTAGAAGAGCACTATAGCTATGTTCTGAAGGAGGGATAGCTGGGAAACAAATGGTTGAGAAAAGAGAAGCAGATAGGCTAGTTAAGTGAGAATTGCAGTAGTGATGTTGGCTTGAACTAGGGTGGTAGTGATAGAACAAAGTAGATCTATTTGAAATGTCCCAGGGAAAAGCAGCCTATGAGGTGTACTGATGGAGTTTGTGTGGTATTAAAGGGTGAGCTGAAAAAAAATAGGACAGGTGACTGGGAAGGTTTCGGTTTGGTCATTGTTAAGCTACGGTGTTGTCATTTACTAAGGTGGAGAAAAAGGGAATGTGGGGAGAAATCAGGATGTTTGTTTGAGATACATTTTTTGATGTCTTTTGATGATTTTTTGATGCCTTTAAATAGGTAGATATTTAGTAGGGATATAATTTTAGGCAGTTGGGATTCAGAGAAGAGGTCATATCTAAGCTATAAATGTTTCAGTCATTGGCACATAGAGGTTTTAAAATTTTTATTTAGAAACTGAGACAGGATAAGAAACTGTAGGTAGAAAAGAAAAAGGGGTCCCCATCTAACCCTGAAGTCTGGCAACATTTCATGTAGAGTTAGGGAAGAAGACCTCAAATGAGTCTTTGGGGGAGGAGCCCAGACGACTAGGATGACATGATGTCATGGAAGTTGAGAGAGGGAGGACTGCAAAAAGAAAGAAGGGGGCTACTTCTTTATATGCTTCAAGGCAGTCTAGCAAGATGAGGATTTTTACATTATGCTCAACTTTAGCAACTTTTAGGTTGATGGTGACCTTAATAAGATTAATTTTGGTGGAGTGGTGAGTATAGAAGCTAGACTGCAGCGAACCAATGGGTGAAGTGTAGAAGACAAAGTGGATAACACTGGTTTAGAAGACGCAATAAATTTTACTGTGAATCATAGAAAGAGAAATGTGGGGTAAGAGAAATAGTATTTAGGAGATGTATAACAGAATGAAAGGAGATTTACATTTTTGTTAATTTTAAAACTTTGTATATTTCAAGAGTTTTTAAATTTTTAGATCTTTAGATGGGCTATATTCTATTTTACTGATTTGGGAGACTAATGATGTAGGAAATAAAGGGAAATGGTTTGTGCCAAACAAGTAGTGATGTGGAAAAGTGAGAGATATCATAGAGCCGAAGTTGCTAGAATTAAATCTTAATGGAAGACTCAAAGGCAGGACCAGCCTTTCAGGCTAAGGAAGTAAGGGCAGATGCTCTGAGATGTGAGTTCTGGGAAAGAACTGGATGTATTTGATGGTGGAGGTGTGGTTGGAACTAAGAATGAGTAGGAAAGTTGGAGCTAGAATACAAAAGGACTTGAAAGCTACTTGGGGAAGTTAAAATTTTGTAGGAGTCTGTTAAGTATTTCAAACAGGCTGGGCATGGTGGCTCACACCTGTAATCCCAGCACTTTGGGAGGCCAAGGCAGGTGGATCACCTGAGGTCAGGAGTTCGAGACCAGCCTGACCAACATGGAGAAACCCTGTCTCTATTAAAAATACAAAAAATTAGCAGGCTTGGTGGTGCATTCCTGTAATCCCAGCTACTCAGGAGGCTGAGGCAGGAGAATCAGTTGAACCCGCGGAGGTTGCGGTGAGCCAAGATTGCGCCATTGCACTTCAGCCTGGGCAACAAGAGCAAAACTCCGTCTCAAAAAAAAAAAAGTATTTCAAACATGAAAATATTCATAGTTTAGGTAAATCATTCATAGATTCATAGGCTGTTTTGTAAGAAGGTGAGGAAGATGCAAAACCAGTTTTGAGTGTGTAAGGGCTAAGTAGACAGAATATGAGGCTGTGCTACAGGTGCTTTCCTTGATGGGCCTGAGTGTAGAGTTAGTGTGATAATGTGACTACTTCCAGGGATGATCTTCTTTTCCAGTGCCTTCAGTTTGGTGGAGGATGCTTGATTCTCACAGTGAAACACAGGGAGGAATTTCTGGCCATATGAATATGTGGCCAACCTTTGAAGGAACCAGAAACCAACTTAAGCTCCTCAGATTCAGTAGACCTAATCAGCATCTGAAGCTTGTTAGCACATTCATCGTTCTTTAGGAGCCCTCACTACCCTGTCTTTTGTACTCTGAGCAAGCTGATCTGGATGAGGAGGTTAAGAACAAACCCTGGTTTGAATAGAATTAAATGAGGTCAGCAATGTGGGTTTGACACGAAGCCTTTGAAAGATAGGCTATATAAAGTCAAGATATTTCTGTCCCGGAGGACACATGTGCCAATATATAGCCACCTCCCAGCCCCACCCAAGCTTCCCCTTTGTAAACCTTCAGCAGTAAGCACTCCTGCTCCCCCTGTTCCAAGAAACTAATGTTTAAGTACAACGATCACGCTTGTTGTGTGCGGGGGTTTTTCTTTTTGTTGCTGTTTGGAAGAATTGTGATGTGGCATAAAGACTGTTGTTATTGAACCCATTTCTAAATAAACAGCTGAACTTAAAATATTCTACTTTTTTTTCTGGCCTTTAAAGGCCTTTTTGAGAAGTAATCGTTGGACTAAAAGAGAATATCATAATGTCAATCACTGTTTTATTACCTAGAAATAGAAATAGACACTAATTTCTCAAAAGCTGTCCTATCTTTATTTGCAAGAATTTTAGAAAGACAGGTAAATCCACTCATCCTTTGGAAGGAGGTTCATTTCAGAAGAGTACACTTTCAAACTCTTTGCTTTCTCCTTAAGCTCTAAATTAGTGACTAAGAACCCTCATCTCCCCATCTACAGGTAGTTTTGTGTATGTTTGGTTTTCTTTTTGGCTCATCAATGGGCTGGAAGATTAGTAACCTCAATAGCTTCCCAGACTAGTTATATTTAGCCTATACCAGTGAATGTTACAAAAAGTGAAATCAGAGATTTCCAAAAGTAATATTGAGACTCACTTAAGGGTAACCAACTATTTTGCTCCCAGAATTATATATTGAAAATTGGGCCAGGCATGGTGGCTCATGCCTATAATCCCAGCATTTTGGGAGGCTGAGAGGGGTGGATCACCTGAGGTCAGGAGTTCAAGACCAGCCTGACCAACATGGTGAAACCATGTTTCTACTAAAAGTACAAAAATTAGCCAGACATGGTGGCGGGTGCATGTAATCCCAGCTACTCAGGAGGCTGAGACAGGAGAAATGCTAGAAGCCGGGAGGAAGAGGTTGCAGTGAGCCGAGATCATGCCATTGTATTCCAGCCTGGGAGACAGAGCGAGACTGAAGAAAGAAAGAAAGAGAGCGAGAGAAAGAAAGAAAAGAAATTGGGTCTGATGAGGTGGCATGGTGCAGTGAATTACAAATTGTAACACAAATTTATATTTGACATGTATTATAAATTCAAGATCCATCAGTCTAGTCTTATCTGTACTGGAAATTCTCTCTAACAGCTTCAGAAAATCACTTCAACCTTATGAACCTCAGCTTTCCCATAAGTAAAATGAAATAATTGCTTTCAACTTCATGATCATCATCATCATTGGCCACTTATTGACCACCTGTTACGTACTAAGGACTTTACTTGCATTTACTACTAGTTGTGAGTTCACAAAGGAAGAAGTGGTGGCTATTTTATTTATTACTCTGTGCTTATAGTTTATCATTGTACCTGGCCTATAGAAACAACTAAGTACATATTTTTGGTTGTTATATACTTGCCTTTAATATTCAGTGACTTGAGCTTCATAAACATTCAATCCTTCAACCGTTATTCAGATGAAGAAACCAAGGCTTAGCAATTCTATGCAATTTGTTCAAATAAGTAGAAACTGACGTGTGCTAAGAAAAATCAATTATAACACCTCATTGCCTCTAACAGTGTAAAAGTTATGAGTACAAAATAACTTTCTCATTTAGAAAAATTTTCAAAGTCTCCTCATTCCTAAGGGATAATTTCAATTTCTTTAACATGGCATCGCAATCCTTTTTGTATCTAGCTTCAGATCAGTTTCTCAATGTATTAGTTCCAGGTTTTACTGCATTCCCTTACTAAGTATTGGTCAAAGTTTATCCTTTACTCAGACCCCTCTCTTTGCATGCTCAAATTATTTATATCCTCTATGATGTTTCCCTCAAATTATTTTGTCAAGGAAACCTTCTCTCATTTTCCCAAGAAGTACTGATAGGAGAAAGTCCTGTCCTGATTCATCAATGTATTTCCAGCACCAGCATGACAACAAGTAGATGTTAGTATATTGATTAAATGAATTTATAACCTTCTCCAGTTCTCATCTAATGATTAGGAGATATTTTAGCTGGGTATTGCAATAGCCCTCACTCCTAAAATCTCCAGAAAGCTTTGGTAGCTGTTATGTGTTGCTCACTCATTGCTGAAATAATAAAAAAATGAATGACTGGGTTCTTAGTGTTAGCTGGGCATCTCAGAAATATTTGAGAAGCAATCCCTTGGGGTTTAATTTTGAAAACTGCAATCCCAAGGTTTGAGGAAATTTTATAGTGAAGCTGATGAATCTTTTAGGAAAAGTATGACATACCCTATAAGAAGGTGCCTCTGTTTTGATGAAATCTGGTTTGTAGTACTATCATGGTATGGTTGGTAATAGCATTACAAAAAAGTACACAAACACCTAATTAGTTTAGACTATGTATAATTTGGTAACAAATGAACTCTAAGATAAATCCATTGTTAGCTTTCATTTGTCATTCATCCAGTCATATATTCCTCAATCACTGGCTTGGTGTCCCCTTTACTCTGAGCACTGTTATGGGTTGGAAATACTACTGTGAAGGACTCCACAATTCTGTTCGCAGAGATCTTGTCTGCCTGATAAGGAAACAGACCCACAGATAGATAGTAAGGAAACTGTATTGGAAGAAATCTGGGAACTGTGAGAACACAGGAATGACACTCAGCGAGGGTGGGAGTCAGGAAAAAGGGATGAAGAATAGAGAAGACTTGCAAAAGAGATACTCTAGATGAACCTTGAAGAACCAGTGGGAGTTAGCAAAGTGAAAAATGGAAAGCGCATTTCAGGCAGAGAAAAATAACCTTTGTAAGGGCATGGAGAAATGAAACAGAATTGTTGGTGTAGAATGTTTATGAAGAGGTCAGTTTGTGGATGATCTTGTATGCCAAGCTAAGGAAAATGATCTTTTAAAAAATTATTTTTATTTATTTTTATTTATTTATTTATTTTGAGATGGAGTCTTGCTCTGTCGCACAGGCTGGAGTGCAGTGGCGTGATCTCAACTCACCGCAACCACCGCCTACCGTATTCAACCGATTCTCTTGCCTCAGCCTCCCACGTAGCTGGGATTACAGGCACACACCACCATGCCTGGCTAATTTTTGTATTTTTTGTAGACACAGGATTTCACCATGTTAGCCAGGCTGGTCTCTAACTCCTGACCTCAGATGATCCGCCCACCTCAGCCTACCAAAGTGCTGGGATTACAGGCATGAGCCACCATGGCCGGTGGAAAATGATTCTCTGTAAGTAGTGAGGATCTATCAAAGGAGGAGCATGGTAAGATTCATATGTCAGGTAGAAGAGTTATAGCCAAAATACCTTAAATTATCCCACTATCTTGGAGAATATACATTATCTCAGGCCTTGTTTGAAGAACACATTGGCTTCAGTTAGCTTTTACAGTGACCAATAACTTATGACTATCTGTTCAACATTTTGAAACTGATGAGAGTCAATGTGAAGGCAAGTTTCTTTGTGAAAATTATCCCTGATATCTTGTACTGAGAAGACACGAATAATTTAATAAACATTCAATCCTCCAATATAAATAAAAATAGGGTTAGATTATGTTCTCTATAAGGGTAAGATCTAGTCTCTAAAATGACTTAATTTCTTTAGCAAAAAACCTCTCAGAATGACAGAAATTGGGATTAGATTTTAGTTCTTCTAAAGGCTAATTTCTTCCTGATTATGTTTAAGACCACAATAAATTTGTCTGCTAGGTCAGCAGAACCTGAGAATGGTTCCTCCCTTCTCCAGCTCTGACTTCTTTAGCCTCTTTAGTTATTTTTGTCACGTATTCACCTGAGTGATTCCAGTGATGTCATAAATTCCCAAAGTTTCTAATCCAGCTAAGTTAATTATTGTCCACCAGTTGTATTGAAATCATTCCAATATAAGTCAGTATATTATTTTCTTTAGGTTGTTACCTTTTTCTTTTGTTCGTTTACTTGCTTCCTTGACATTTATATTGAAAATAGCTCATGCATCCTCTTTGATCATTTCTATCCTTCAAGATGCCTTAGGGTCTGGGGCTGGGTAGAGAAAAGTAGAATCTCTAATTAAGCAGACTTCTTCTCCAACTCCAACCTCATTAGCATCATTATTAAGAATAGACCCTTTGTCTTTAAGACCAGTATTATTTTTCCATCTCAGTCTGTTATGCTATTTGATCATCCTCAGAACCTTGTTGAGAAAGTCTAAAATGTAATTTTGTTTTCATTTTATATATGGGGAAACTGAGGCATAGGGAGGTGAAATACCATGTCCAAGATTAACCAATAATCAGAGATAGATCAGGAGCTTGAATCCAGGGTTTCCGACTTCAAGGATAAGAACTCTTAACAATAGCGCTAACCTGAGCCTTTGCTTATACTTCAAGGTAAACTAATCTCATTTTCCTAAGATTTGGTCTTCCAAGCTTTCAAATGAGAATAACAATCTCTGTGTATCTTAAATAGTGTCCTGCAGACGTGCCTCAGAAACTCAGGGACATGGCATTTCACCTTGATGCCCCAGACAAATGAAAATAAAAGTCAACTGGTGGCAGTATCAACTATGTCTGTTCACTTACAGAAAGTCCATCTGCCTCAGGCTTTTGAAGCTGAACTCTTTTCTTCCAAAAGGAAAAGAAAGTTTCTGGCATATGAAATCTCAACTGGGGAAGACAGACTTTGCTAATGGCACCCCACCCACATCAAGTCTCCTAGCTGGATAGAGCAGATTTCTAAATGTGTCACCACATGAAAGGGAATGAACCTGAAGTGAGGAATTCCCTGATGTGAGAGGAAGATGGCGTGGGATGGAGAAATCAGAGTGCCCAGTGCAATCCCACTATCAACTAGTCACCACCTGGCTTACAGCTCCATTTCCTTCTCCCTAAGGTGCAGTCTAAAGAAAACAGTCAAAGAGTGCAGAGTTTAAACTATATTTGGATGAGAGTATATACATCGGGGATGCCACATTTTGGTCATTTATTCGTTCATTCAACAAATATTTATTGAAAGTGTATTATGTTTTCAGAATGTATATGTGTATAAAAGTGTGCGCATGTGCACATGCATGTGTATGTCTGTGTATAATTTTCATAGTACCCCTCACAATGAAATGTACTGTATTATTATCAATGCCACCTACCTACTACATGGAAGTTATTTGACCTTGGTATTGACTTCAGACTCTTTTCACTACAACCTGCTCAGTATCAAGCAGAAAGTATTTAAGGAGCACCAAGTAAATTGATGTAATGAAAACAAGACCAGTTTGTTTTAATGTTTTGTTGTTGCTGTCTTTGTTTTTTCTGGCTGCACATTTGTATTCCATTCCTCACTCTGTTCTCTTCTGTGCTTGGGGCAAAGGGAGTAGAGAGGGAGAGAGAATTCCCCAGACACGGGCTGGCAGATGTAGCTGAAGGGCCCCCGGGACACTAGTAGCAACAGAAACTGAATAGCTGTGTCCAAGGATGTTATTTTAAAAAGGGACTCACAATAGCTTTGTCAGCAGAATCTTGGAAAGAAACTGCACCTTCTCTCTTTCTTTCTCTCTCTCTCCCTTGTTTTCTTTTTAACTCCATCTTTGTTTTCTGTCTTTTAACTCTTCCTCTACCTCTCCATATATAATCTGTCTACTTATCGACCTGCCTACATACCTGTTTACCTACCTATGTCTGTTTCTACCTTTCCTCCATCCTCAGGTTCTGCTGACCTAGCAGACAAATTTATTGTGGTCTTAAACATAATCAGGAAGAAATTAGCCTTTAGAAGAACTAAAATCTAACCCCAATTTCTGTCATTCTGAGAGGTTTTTTGCTAAGGAAATTAAGTCATTTTAGAGACTAGATCTTACCCTTATAGAGAATATGATCTAACCCTATTTTTATTTATATTGGAGGAGAAGATAGTGATACTAAGAGTTAGGCACCCCTATGATCTTATTTCCAAGAGGCTTTTTCGTCATTCTGTAGCTATGGCATGTAGGGGGAGGATTTCTCTGCTAGGTATGAAAAGGCCGGTCTTCTACTTCTTGCTCTGCTACCACCTGTCTCTGTGACCTGGAAGCAGATGGCTTCCTCCTCGAGCTCACAGTTTTCCATTAGATAAAATGGATGAAGGGGCCAGCATTGTACCCACAGTCATCTGAAATCACTGCAACAATGCTGGGTAAACATCATTACCTCCATTTTTTTTCAGACGATGAAAATGAAGTTCAGAGAGGTTAGGTTATTTTATTTATGTCATCTTTGTAGTGCTTATAGGAAGCAGAATTCAGATTTGTACCTACTTCTGCCTGATGTGAAAACCCTTGCTCTTTTCAGTTCTCTGTATTGAGTTTCTGAAGAGTATACTCTGGATTTATGGCTGGTCACTCTTGGATTGGGCCTAGGTTATATGGTATGTAGAGAGGCCACATTCACAAGTGGTTGGAGCTACTGAGAAGTGCTGAGCCTATATTCTTTCTAGGGTTGAACTGCCATGAATGCTACTGGTCACTTATAACGAATTAACGAATTGATTTATTCTGTTTCTTTTACTCGTTCTTTCTTTCTTTTTCTTTTTTATTTTTTGTTTGTTTGTTTGAGACAGGGTCTTTCTCTGTCACCCAGGCTGGAGTGCAGTGGTGTGATCACTGTTCACTGCTGCCCTGATCTACTGGGCTCAATAAATCCTCTCACCTCAGCCTCCTGAGTAGTTGAAACTACAGGTGTGCACCACTGTGCCCAGCTAACTTTTGTATGTTTTGGAGAGACAGGGTATCATCATGTTGCTCAGGCTCATCAGATTGTTCAAGCAATCTACCTGTCTTGGCTCTCCCCAAAATGCTGGGATTACAGGCATGAGCCACTGTGCCTGGCCCTATTTGGGCTCCTTTGATAGTATTTCACTAGGTAAACTGTCACCAGAAATAAACAAGGGATTTTGCAGCTTGGAAGAAGTTCAGCATTCTGCTGCCCATGAATCCAATGACTTCTTTTCAGATACTCAAGGTCATAGAAATCTGTCTTGTTTCTCCTTGGTGGGGGCTCTTTCTAGCTAGGGGAAAGTTGCTTGAAAGTGTTTCAAGTGAGCACTGATTTCACAAGCTGATTTAATTCCTCCATTAGAAGCAAATCGACCCCTTAGAAGAAGAGTATTTTTTTCTCTCTCTCTCAGTGATTATTGTAGGATGTACAAGCACATTTATGTTCATTTCCTATTAGAGTTCTATGGTTATCCTGAGAGATTATCCTGGTTGGGACTATAATTTCTACATTATAGATTGGGGACAGAGGGCAGAGGCCAAGAAGTAAGTGAAGCCAGTTGTGCAAAGTTACACAGCTAATACAAGGGACAGAAACCAAACCCTGGTGTTTGGCCCTAAATTCAGTGCCCTCTCCAGAGCTCCACTCTATTATTTTGTGGAAGAATGTTCTAAATCAAGCAGAAGCCTTAGGGTGACCATATTTCCTGATTTGTCTGAGAGATTCAGATTTTCCCAGGATGTGTTCCTTTTGTTTGGACATAATTTTTAATAGCACCACTATCATTTTCAAAGTGCTCTAGTTTGGATGATAAATTATATAGTAACCCTAAGACACTGGCTAGCAACTATATTTCAAGGAGCTCAGAATCTTTCAGAAGTCCTGCAACATGTAGACTTAATAGCAGCACAGTGTGATAAGTGTTAAGATAGAAATCTTTATAAAATAGGCACCCACACAGGAGGTGGTATTTAGCTTTGCCTAGAAAAGTTGGGAAAATAGCACAGAAGAGCTGGTGCTAGAATTAGTAAAAAGGTGGACAAGGTGATCTCTTTTGGATGGCCACATTGAGGTTTTTCCTTGTATTGTTCTGTGTTGAAATATCAAGAAACATGCATAGGTCATACCTACTTAGAAGGCATCCTACTGCTCGCTTTGTGCTTCTGTTATCCTTGTCCTTGCAGCTAAGTGAGAATCATTGCAACCGGCTACAGCTTTAAATCATTCCAAACAGAAGCCCTTGCTGTGGTTTAGATGACATGGGAGCTTGAGAATTCACTTGGTCTTTAACTGAAACTCCTAGGGTATCTGACCAGCCCTTAGAAGCCTATAGCATTAGACAGGAAGGGTTCTTGGCATCTCAGTAGTGTAACCTCTTTCTCTGCTCTGATGGTTGAGCCCAGTGAGGCAAGGAGACTTGTTCAAATTAACAGAGCAATTTGGTTTCAGATCTGGAATTGAAGCAAGTGTCCCTTGTAAATCAGTTCATGTTTTAATGCAAAACTGAAATCCTCTTTGGAGTTAAATAACCCCCAGTTTGCATCTGTGAAATTCTGTTGTGTCAACTGCACTCAGAACTTGGAAAGTGAATGCCTGAGTTGGAGACCCAGATCAGGTATTAACATACTGTGTGATATTGGGCAAGTTATTAAAGATGTATGGAATCTCAGTTTCCTCATCTGAAAGAATGATATCTTCCTCACAAAGATTTATGAGGAATATTTGGAGTAATGAAGGTGAAAGTGTTTGTGAACTTTTTATTACAGCGTAGACACACAACACGAGGTCTACCTTCTTTACATATTTTAAATGTACAGTCCAATATCGTTAACTATAAGCACACTATTTTAGCAGATTCCGATAACTTTTTCATGTTGTGCAATTGAAACCATATACTCACTGAAAAGCAACTCTCCATTTCCTCCCCCTCCAAGAGCCTGGAAACCACCATTTTACTTTCTACTTCTATGAGCTTCCCTACTTTAGATGCCACTTATACGTGGAATCATGCAGTATTTGTCCTTCTGCGACTGGATTATTTCCGTTAGCATGGTGACCTCAAGCTTCATCCATGTTGTTGCAGATGACAGATTTTCCCTCTTTTTTTAAAGACTGACTAATAGTCCATCATGACTAATGATGATGGGCTTGACAGTGCCAACGGTTTTGGTGGTCTGATTCTACAGCTGCTGATGATAGCTGAGGCCAAAGAACAAATATTTATTTATTCTCTCCCTTTCTATGTCAATCTTCTGCAGATGAACCCAGCCGGTGCTATTTCCATGATGGTGATGGGGTATGTGAGGAGTTTGAACAAAAAACCAGCATTAAGGACTGTGGTGTCTACACGCCCCAGGGATTCCTGGATCAATGGGCATCCAATGCTTCAGTATCTCATCAAGACCAGCAGTGCCCAGGCTGGGTCATCATTGGACAGCCAGCAGCATCCCAGGTAAGATCCTAACCATGTGTGACATTTCCTGCAGACATTCAAAATCTCCGCTATGCCCCACAAGGCTACTCACCTCTAAGGCAGTGTCATTGGATGTGGCCACTTGAGCATATCTTTATTAAATGTACTGTTAGGGCTTCATGAATACCATTTGTAAAGGATTCGATCTGGAATTGTTAGGGCAGGGAACATTGTATGATGGGGTAATGACTTTCCTCCTATTTCCTTGCCTGTGATAACTAATATTTGGAGAAAGAACTCCATTTTGCATATACCATGTGTTTCAATGAGGTAAGAATGAATTTATATTAGAAGTCGCACTTTTTAGGGGGTGCCAACTGTGTACTCCCTGATTTAACAGTAATTCTACAGTAATTTGCTATGTGGCCTTAGACTAGTTCCCCTACCTCTCTGGGCCCTATTTTTCTCCCTCATCCTTAAAATACAGAGTAGTTGAGCTTGTTGATCTCCAAGGGCCTTCCCAATTCTAAGAAGCTGTGACTCATGCCTCAGTCCCCTAATGCACTATTTATGTGCCACAGTTCTTCTCCCGGGGACTGACAGCTTAGTCCAGGGAGTGAGAGTTTTGGGGCCACCAGTGCTTATATGATTCTAGAGATGGCCGTGCTGTCCCGAGGGCCCCCTTTCCAATTATCCTACCAAGGAAGCACCTGCCTTCCCCAAGACTCACATTTCTCAGGGGCATGACTCAGCGCTTCTGGTTGCCTGGCCTAGTGGCCTTTCAGAGACCAGCCTGCCTCCTGGCCTTGCAGATGAGCTGCTATTCCCAGACATTCCTTTCTAATACTGCTTTCTTGATTTAGGTTCAGTGGGGTAGGCCTGGCTTCTAGATGAAAGAAAGATATGACCTTCCTCTGGGGTCCAGTGAAGAATCACTGGGTGAGGTACAGAGTAGGACTACCTCATTTTTAGTTGTTGCATGTATTTGATTATTTCTTCATTCATTTTTTGTTTATGTTTACATTACTAAAGCCTTTATTCATTTGCATTTATTTTTTAATGCCCTCAGGAGAGTGGAAACAAATGGTAACATGGCATTTCCTGATGCTTAATATGTATAGTGCCAACCTGCTGAATGAATGAAACAGTGCATGGATAGATGAATGGCTAGGGTTCATCCTCCCACTGTGCCACCTCTGTGCTTGGTGGAATCATCTGTGTGGTTGCATTTATCATACTGAACTCTGAGGTATCTGTTTGTCTGTCTGGCTCCCCCATTAGTCTGCTGGTTCTTTGAGAACAAGTTTCAGTTTATTCATCTTTGTCCCTTCATCTTCAAGCACAGGCTAGATAGGTGCCCAGCAAATGTGTGTTTAATTGACTGTAGATACACACACATACACACACATACATCCCATTGCCACATGCAAATGAACGACACTGACAGAAAACACTCAAACATTGCCTCTCTATCACATAGAATGTCCTGCTTCAGAAACAACAGGGCTGGGGCCAGCAAAAGAAACAGGAATTCCAAATTCAACACTAGCATCCAGTTCTTAGAAATGTTTTAAAAACAACCTTCAACTAAGAGAATTATTAACACACTCAGAACCTCCCATGAGCAAGAGTTGAGGTAGCAGCTGTGCTTAAAAATCACCCAAAGGTTATTGCGACTAATGTGAGAAAAGGAGAGAAAAAATTTTCCAGTCTTAGCATTTGAAAAGAAGCTTCATGGGGCAATTATTCCAATCTTGTAAGGAGGGGCTGTCAGGAATTACTGGTGATTATCTCTTCCTAAACAAAAATCCAATTTAAAAAATCATTATAAATACTAGCTCTTCGATCTACAAAGAGGAGATGAGGAAACAAAATCATCCTATTGAATTATTCATTGTAACCAATTTTATTTTAATGAAATCGACTAGGTTCCATTACTCTGGGCTTGGACATAATCTTTGTTACAAGGAGATTTCAGCTGTAACTAAATTTGCCATAATGAGATCAGCTCACTGGAGAATACAGGGTCAGGGGAGGGAATATGTGTGCAGGCTGGGTGCAGGGCCAGGCCGAGGGCAGCGGAACAAAAGTCTTCTGAATTCCTCATCTGAAAGCAAGTACCTAGAAGTCATTCGCACACACACCCTAACACCACCACACACAGGGACACAGGCACACGCATACACATGTACATGGGCACACAGTCACACACACACAGACTCACACACACACACAGACACACACACACACACACACAGAGCCTGCATAATTAGAGGTAAGGGCCATTCCTGAAGTGCAAACGTACCTTCCTTCCAACAACAGAGAATGAGGAGGAAATATAATTGTGCCCTTCATTACCTTGTACAGTGATTAGAAGAGATTGGTGGTTAATTTTCACCCTGTCAGGGCTTCCAGTGAAGATGTTGATAGCTTGAGAGGAGGAGCTGGGAGGCTCTTAGAAGTCGGGCTTAGCAAGAAGATGGGAATTGTATCATGTGCTTCTCACTTTCCCCCCAGATGCTCATACTCTCCCTCTTCTCTCTCCCTCTCTGTCTCTCTCACACACACACAGACACACACACACAAACATACATACACAAATTTACACACAAAAAGGCCCTGTAGGAGCATGGGAATACCAAAGCAGATAGAAGAGAATAGCAGGAAGGAAATAGTAGTTATCAAGGTCCACCAGGCACTGGACACATGTATGCACATTACAGCCAATCTCCTTGTCATTCTTCGAGGTAGGAATTGTTGTCTACCTTGGAGAAACTGAGGAACACAGCGGCTTCACTATAAGTTACATAATGCATAAGGGAAGAATCTAGGATTAGAAGAATCTCATGGAAGATGAATGACAGTGGGCCCTTGGGAACATGAGGTCACATTCAAAAGTTGGAAGTGGCTGGATTCCTGGAAAACTTCACTGCAAAACAAGCAGAAAGACTCCTAGATGGATAGATCTCAGCGTTGAGTGTCACTCTGCAGACCTCATGAGGTACTTCAGTTCTCCTTGAGCAAACTTATAGTCACTGCCTCTACCTTCAAATTCAGGCTGTTCCCATTCCCTGACGAGGTGGCCGTGTTCCATGATGCCCTGGAGTTCCTTAGGACACTCCATTAACTTAGGGAATGATGAAATAACCTAGTCGTTCCCATTTCCTCTTTACAATTCAGTTTGGTCCCACTTTCTATCTTTCCGTGATGCAATAAAAATGATAAACGCAGATGTTTATTGGAGTTATGTGCCTAGTTCTGTGCTAGAGCCTGTTGAAGATACCAAAGAACTGAAATACCCAGCCTCTGACCTAGTCACTGTACAAGAGTTAGGAGTGAGAATTCTATCAAAGGCACATTCTTATCACAATAAGTCTGCAGAATCTCTATGACTACTACAAAGAAACAGCATGCATTGTACTATATGGCTTGAGAATATTGAATAAAACTTCAGTTTTGATGTTGTAAAAGTCTGCCATATCTAATGGTTTCCAGTGTTTCTCGTTCATTCTTTTCAAACAAGATTCCCAAATTTGGTTAAGGCAAAGCTAACCCTGAACATTGAGTCTCATATCCAGACCTTATCAGAAGTATCAAAACTTCCTGGTTGTGCAAATTGGGTTGAATATCCTATAATAAGAGACATTCTTTGGATATTTTGGCCATGCACCTTCTTGGCCCAGCTGGAATTAAGAAGTTCCTGAGATAGAAAAAAAATGGAAATTAACTGAAAAAATCAAGTTATCTCTCTTCTGGGAACCTTAGAACCTGGTTTGGTTTAAGTGCTTGCAAAGATCTCTTATTGTTCTTATTTTGTCTCCATGTTTCACATTTCTCTAATGCTTTACACAAAAGGCTGCCAAAATGAGATGTTGATATTCCTTCCTTTTACCCCCACCCCCAGCATTTCTACCAAAGTCTGTTTCCTCCTATCCAAACATTTCCTCCTTTGCAGCGGCCTGAGTAGGAAATGGAAATATTAAGACTATCTGGAATTTACAGTGCTCTCTTAAGGGATTACAGACCTTCAGTCAACCAACCAATTTATTTGGTTAATCCTTTGAGGGTAAAACTTAGACTAAGCATTTCGAGGGCAGTAGTTTGAGGGCCAAAGCAAAGAAAACTTTTCAAAGAATGGGAACTATCCACAGTGGGATGGAGTGCCTCGTGATATAAGAAGTTCCCCATTATAAGACATTCAGGCTGGGCAGCTGACTGAACAGAAGATTCCTGCACTAGAAGGCAGGTGAGACCTAGGTATGCCTCTTTTCTTTGTAATTTATTCTCTGACTTTATGTCCCATTAACCCACAATTGGGTATATTAGTCTTTGACCACTTCATTTTGAGTTGCTATTATTATTCCTTGGCCCATTCATAATACTTCATGCCTCTACTAGAATACAAACCAGGCTGGGCGCAGTGGCTCACGCCTGTAATCCCAGTGCTTTGGGAGGCTGAGGCTGGCAGATCACCTGAGGTCAGGAGTTCAAGGCCAGCCAACACGGTGAAACCTCATCTCTACTAAAAATACAAAATTTAGTCGGTTGTGGTGGCAGGCACCTGTAATCCCAGCTGCTTGGGAAGCTGAGGCAGGAGAATTGCTTGAACCTGGGAGGTGGAGATTGCAGTGAGCTGAGACAGTGCCATTGCATTCCAGCCTAGGTGACAAGAGGGAAATTCCATCTCAAAATCAATCAATCAATCAATCAATAAAATGCAAACCATACTATGCCTTGCGATATAACAATTTATGTATTAATTTATTTATTCACTTGATTGAACAGAAATATGTTTGAGTCCTGCACTGATGAATGTGAGAGAGAGCACGGCCGTTAATGAGGTGAAGTAGAAATCATGCAGATCTGGCTCTGCTCTCTTAAATTCCGTTCTGAAATGGAAACCTTGAGTAAGTTACTCGTCTGGGAATCTTAGTGTCCTATAGAAAATGAGAATGATAACATCTACCTAGTAGAAATTAAGATGAATGATATCTACCTGGTAGAAATGAAGGATGCAGAGAAAACACTCTGGGCTCGGTTTGTTCACTTGATGGGAAGTACAAATGTTAATTCCCTGTCTTATTCGTGTCAGGTTTCCTTCTTTGCACTCCCCCCAAAGCTAGCTGTAGGGACCCACACAGAACAGAAGCTCAGTCAAGATTTTGTTGAATTAAACATTGTTGCGTCAGCAAATGTTTGCTACATACTCAGAACTGCAGCAGGCACTTTGAGAAGGTTCAAAGAAGTACTGGTTCTTTTTCTGCCTTCATAAAGCTTACCATGTCATCAGAAGGGTGTTTTCAACTAGAAATAGTAGCCAAAGACCCAAGAGTGTAAGATTTAGAGGGAGTTTCCCCGAGGAAGAAACCACACTGCTATCAGCTTACTCAGCCAGTAGGGATTAGAGCCAGTGTGTAAGACAGAAAAGTCCTTTGCCCACTTTCAGAAGATCCTAAACAAATTATAAAAATAGCATTTGTCAACTTCTTCCAGGCTTTCCACCAAATTTCATGAATCCTACTAAAGCTACTACAGAAGTAGGAATCACTGTTCTCACTTTACAGATTAGGACACAAAGCCTCAGAGAGCAGAGTAACTTGCTTCAGGGCTCAACTCTATAAGGGGCAGGACCAAGATGCAGGCCACTGTGTTCATAATACAGCTACAGGACCAGACAGCTCAAGCCTGCTCCAATGACTGACACATGAGAATAAGCTAGAAGAGCTAGTGTCTTTTGCATCTTTTAATATGTGGTATGCATTAAGACCTACCGGGAAAGTGGGCATTCCCTCTCTCCAGTGCCCAAAATACTGCCCTATAATTTTTGCCTACTGCTTAGATCTCCAGGTTTTGGCTCCCATTCTTTCACCCATTGCCCTTTCCAGAGAGTTTTCTAAAATGTGTGTATGGAAATAAGAGAGACACATAAGTGTTTTAAGTTGCCAACCCTTGCATGTAAAAATGATTTCTTAAATTTTGGAATGTCTGCCTAATTATAGCAGGATTATGGGGAGAAAAAAATAATAAATGCACAAATAGGAAGAAGAAACACAAAGAGGAAGAAGAAACTTCGTTCAATTTACAAGCTATGTGCTATACATAGGAAACCTTAAAATGTCAGTGAAAGAAAAGTGTAAAATGTGCATATTTTCTTTCTTTTTTTCTTTTTCTTTCTTCTTTCTTTCTTTCTTTCTTCTTTCTTTCTTTCTTTCTTTCCTTCTTTCCTTCTTTCCTTCTTTCCTTCTTTCTTTCTTTCTTTCTTTCTTTCTTTCTTTCTTTCTTTCTTTCTTTCTTTCTTAGTCTCACTCTATCCTCCAGGACAGGTGGTGTACTCTCAGCTCACTCCAGCCTCCACCTCCCAGGTTCCAGTGATCCTCCTGCCTCAGCCTCCCAAGTAGCTGGGATTACAAGCCTATGCTGCTATGCCCAGCTAATTTTTGTATTTTTAGTAGAGATGGGGTTTCACCATGTTGGTCAGGCTGGTCTCAAACTTCTAACCTCAAATGATCCGTCTTCCTCAGCCTCCCAAAGTGCTGGGATTACAGGTGTGGCCACTGTGCCCAGCCAGATGTGCATATTTTTTGATGGCTGCCAAGTCTGAGGCAGGAGTGGAGAAACCATTCATCTGTGTCTTCCTCATCCTTGTCTCCAGAGCAAGGGACTAGATACCCACTAGGGTATTGTATGGATACAAGGATAAGAAATCTTTCCACGTATACTTACGATGCAGTGTACAAAGTGCTCAGAGAGACGGACCCAAGGAGGACAGGGAGAAGTGATTTTTGAGTTTCAACTAAAAGGATAAGCTGGAGGACAGGAGAGGGAGGAAAGAATCACATGATGGGGGCTGCGAGGGGCATATCCAAAAGAAGGTAAATAATAAATGAAGGGGAAGTCAAGAGAGATGAGCTAGGAAATATGGTTAGGAAAATCCTGCCAATGCTTGGAACTTGACATTATCCTGAGGGCAGTGGGGAGTTTTTCTGAGTTTTTCAGCAGGAGACTAACATGGTTGGACCATTGAAAGAAGAACATTGACAACTGTTGAACACTTCTTACATGCCAGGCCCTGTATTATTTTGCATAGATTTCAGAACAACCCTGCTGAGAATTCTTAATATTCCTCTCTCAAAATGAAGAAACTGAGTCTCAGGGAGATGAATCACCCCACCCATGGCACTCTTTCTTCTATTTTCTTTTGTTATACCAGGATACTGGTATTGCATTAAAACGGCCTCACCTGGAAATTCTGCATTGATAAGCAATTCCGCAATGCTATTTAGAGTGTGCTATTTGCAAAGGGCAGGAAGAAATCCTGTACTCTATATACCCAGTGCTGAAGTCACTTCTAAGGGGCTCTCTATCCCTTCCTTGCCTGCCCTGCCTGCTATGGCCTTCACCAAAGCACTCATCTCCTCTCATTAGTGAAATGAGAGAGCCTTTGCCAATGGTGGTGGAAGGAGGAAAGGCGAAGGGAACATGCTGAAATTTCAGAGACAATTCCAAGCAGTTTTCCCAAATACCCAAGGGATCTGCTTTCTCCTGGTGGTTTCTGAATAATTTTTCAAGAGCACGTGTGCAAGTCATCTAAGGAGACAGAACAGAAAGTACCATGGTCTAGTTCAGCCTGTCCCATGGTGTGGGGCACCCAAAAATCCCTCCAGGAAAGTAAAAATCAGAGCCTGCCTCAGAAGGGAGCCCACTAAGTTGGTCACTATAACCACCCCCAAAACTTGTCATGAAAACCTTGGGCTGTGGGAGACTTTAAATCTACTGAATCTTATGGGGCCTCAGCAAAGAGATCTACTAGATTCTGCTCCTGGCTGTCTCTTCTATTCATCCTTTGGTCATTTACCCTTTCAATATCTGTTGAAATCTACAAAAATCTAGACACTCTGATTGGCCCTAGGATTTGGACTGAAAAATTCTGAGTGACTGGAGCTTTATAAAAAATGAGATCTGGGGATCAGATCTGGGGATCAGATCAACCTGATTTTCACTTACTACCTGTGAGACTTTCAGCAAGTCAGATCTCTTTGCCCCCAACCCAGTTTTTTTATCTGTAAAATAGGATTAGTAACATCTCCATGGCAGTTGCTTGTCAAGGATGAAACAGAAATGCAGTTTTCCTTCTGGTAGCAACCAGCAAAGTTTTAAAGAAACATTTCTGTCTGCCTGTGAAGTTTTGGCAACTGAGGAACAAATCCAATTAGGGACAACATGTGGACTTTTTTTCTAACAGAATAGTATTTGGGGCATAGAAATTTAAGCAGAGAGAGACTTTGAGAGTCTCTTGGTCTTACTTCACTTAATAAAGACTTGATTTTGATTAAACAAATTCCCTGAACCTCTCAATCCCATCTGTTATAAAATGATTCTGGTATTTGGATTCAAAATCAACAGAATCTTGTGAATCTTCTGTGTCCAAAGCATCATTTTCAACATGAGGTTGAACAAAGCAACCACTGGTGTCAAGCAGTAAGTTATGTGCCATGGAGGAAGGAAGACACCAAAATAGCTTCTTTCGATAAGAAAAGACAAAGCTTGCAAAGTGCTGTGATATGTGGACAAATGGAGTTAACCTTAGAGGTTAACCTTTGAGGAGGAAGGGCGAACCTGAATAAAGCGACAGACTATCCAGAAAGTAATTTTTCTTTCCACTTGGGGATTTGGGGGAAACTTTAAAAAACATTGTAGTGTAGCCATATTGTTTCACAGAAGAAGCATAAGCTTTGAAGCCAGAAAGACCTAACTTGAGTACTGTTTCTTACCAACTGTCTGATGCCTGGCAAATGACTTCAGTATTCTGAACCCCAGTTGTTCTCATCTTCACATGGTCCTGCTGTCATTCTGTGAGATGGTATGAGGATCCAATGAGCTAACATATATAAAGTGTCCAGTACATGGCTACGTCTTGCAAGACATCCAATTTGTGTCAGTTCACATCCCTACTAAACCATGTTATCCCTGAGCAAATTGAATCTGGAGAAGGAACAAAAATGTGTAAGAGAGGAAAACAATGAAGGGATGAGCCTGGCATTTGTAGGCATACAACAAACACGTATTGATTGATTGGGGAAGGTGCGACGTGGAACGGTGAGATCCTGGTTTGAATAGCAAGTCTTCATTTTTCAACTGACACTTCTTGACTTGAAGCCCAAGAATAAGCAAGGCTTTGTGGTTTGGGGCTGCTTCCACTGGTTCTGCGTGTAGACTAGACACATCCCTGCCAACCCCTTCCATGACCCATCTAGGAAGATTCCTTGGCCTCTCTCTTCCTTTTTCTTCCAAACCTGGCCTACTCCTATCTCATCGTCTTCATTCTCCACATCCTCTTCCTCAGTCTTAGCTTCAGGACCAGAAACCTTTCTTTTATCCCTGTCATTTGTTCTGGCTCCCCTAAAACCCTTCTCCATTCTTGTCTTTAATGTTCTTCTCTTTCTTTCTTTCTTTCTTTCTTTCCTTTTTTATTTTTTATTTTTTTTGTTATTGTTTTGTTTTAAGTGGGGTCACCGGCATTCAGCCACCATGGCCTTTGCTGTGTAATTTAGTTTCATGTTCTGTACCCAAGAAACATGTAAAAAATGTAAACAGCATTCACTCTCCTGGGCTGTAATGCTCTTAGGAAGCAATAGCCAGTTGAGCTTGCTGAGCCTGCTGCTTTGGCGGTTTTGAATTTTGTCCCTAAAACCACATACTCATTTCTCTAAGTCTGAAAGTAAACTTTCTCAAGCCAGACCCAAAGGATGGGGTTTCAAAGGGAGTTAGAGTTTGGCTGTATGCAAGATTTTGTTTTTATTTGTGTGTGTGTTCATTTGTTTTTGTTTGTCTTTCAAGCCCCCTCCTCCCTACTTTCTGTTCCTCCCCACTCTCTATTCCTCCCCATCCTTACTTTGATAAATTAGCCTGGGTATGTTACCTGTAGAATGAAACCAGAAAGGGCCTTCTGCCTCCTCTTAAGAAACTCCAACCATGATTTTCTTAAACCCTGGGTAATTCTTCAGCCAGATCCAAGCACCAGGGTATCCTGGGTACATTTGTACATGTTTGTTTTCCAGAGAGAAATGGGCCCAGTGAGGCCCATGAGAGATGTCCCTGCTGAGAGGTTCCCTGTGCCAGGACAGTCCAAGAAAGTTTTCCCTGGGGCTCCTGCCCACCCCAGAATCCTTTTCCAAACATGACTCATATGTGCAGCTGGTGGAAGGGGACACTTCCGTGATGTCTGCATTTCTCCCCTTCCTGGAAGAGAGACCCCTGGGGAAGTCACAGGTTTGGGAGAGATCTGGTCTACTGTCAAGGTACTGCTTTCAGAGATGCAGATGCCACCTGGGTAATGCCCATGTCTTCAGTGCAACTGACTGGTGGCAAGGGCTCCAGGAAGAGAGTATCAATTTAATGCAACGGGAAGGAGGAGATAAACTGACATGCACCATGGAGCTACGGTCAGGAGTTTATGTTTCAGAGACAGCAAAATTGTATCAGTGTTCACAGACCAGGCTCCAGACTATCTGTCCAATAGAACCTTCCATGATGATGAAAATGTTCTACATATGAATGTCCTGTTCAGTAGCCTCTAGCCGCCTATGATATTGAGCCCTAGGAATGGAGTTTATGAAACTGAGGAACTGATTAATTGGTTTAATTTTAATTCATTCAATTTAAATAGCATATTATGTGGGTATTGGGCTCCCCTACTAGACAGAGCAGGTCTAGAGTACATCACATGCCAGGGCTGCTACTTGCATTGAGATCTCGAGCAAATTAATTGGCCTCTCTGTGCCTTAGTCCTCTCATCTGTAAAATTAAATAATTAAGGGGAGATGGTGAGAATTCCATGGGATAGCACACTTAAAGCACTTAGGACAGTGCTTGGAATAGGGTAAGTACTACCTAAATTCATTCAGTTCTGTCATTGTATCACATCTTTTTTTTTTTTTCTTTTTTTTTTGAGATGGAGTCTCACTCTGTCGCCAGGCTGGAGTATAGTGATGTGATCTTGGCTCACTGCAACCTCCACCTCCCAGGTTTTTCAAGCATCCTGCCTCAGCCTCCTAAGTAGTTGGGACTACAGGCATGGACCACCACATCCAACTAATATTTGTATTTTTAGTAGAGACAGGGTTTCACTGTGTTGGCCAGGATGGTCTTGATCTCCTGATTCCATGATCCACCCGCCTCGGCCACCCAAAGTGCTGGGATTACAGGTGTGAGCCACCGCACCCGGCCTTTCCAAAGATTTTTTAATGACCTTTCTTTTTCCCAGAGTGAGAGATGACATACTAAATTTTTGTAATTCAATGTTTTAAATTTTTTAAGTCTGCATAAATTCTCACTGGAGGACTTTTGCTTTTGGAGTATATTCTCCATAATTCACAAGAAATATTGGTCTCAGTGATTTCTCACCTGTGAAGCTTTCTATTTTGTTCCCCATGGCTTATAAACTCCAAAAGTCTTGGCAGACAAGGCCACGCACAATCTCTACCTTTGCTTTACAGCCCACTGCCTCTAAGAGGCACATTCCAGGCAGTATGGGCCAACTTGCAATTTCCAGATATGTCTTGGGGTTTCCTTTTCTCCTGCCTGGAAACACCATCATTTGCTCCTCTACCTTTTTAGGGCTTAACTATCCTATAGCGTTTAGCTCAAGTGGCTCCTCTTGCATATCCCTCCCCTGACAACCTCAGCCCATGAGCAGCCTCCCTCTTCTATGTACAGAATACTTCTGGAATTATCAGACAGGCTTGAGCACAAGCTGACTTTCAGTGTGCATTGCTTGTGTCCACAGCTTTTCATACCAAATGACTGGTGAGCAGCTAAGGATTTGGCCCTCATCTTACGCTTTTAAGTATTTCCCATGCCCAGCATAGGGCCTGCTGTGTGGACAACACTTAGAAAATGGACTCATTAAATGATGTTGTTGGGAACAATATCTGCTGGGTGTTACCTCCTTTATAATTGGAATACATTTATAAATCAGTGTCTACAGTGATTCCCTTATGTTTCCAGGTTACAGCCTCCTATTAATATCATAGGTGATCAAAGCAGGCAGGGCCTTCTGAACTCTCCTGGTTCATCCCTTCACATTACAAAGAAGATAAGTGCTGCTGTGTGAATTCGGGGAGGAAGAGGACCTGAAAACCCATCCTGAACCCAGACCTCAAGTTCTTTCTGCTACTCTGTGCCTCCGTAATCCATCATCACCCCCAGAATGTTCACTGCACAATGAGAAGGGTTTTTTGGTAACTGTTTTTGTATGCTTACTAGTGTGTGTTCCAGCATCAAGAACAGGGCCTGGCATATAGAGTTTCATGATAAATACTGAGAAATAATTTTTTTTTGTCTGCTAACAGCTTTGGGCAAAAAGTAGGAAACAGCTTCTGGAGGCTGAGTCCCAGGAAGGAAGCTCTACCCTTTGCCTCTTGTTATTGCAGGAAAGATTGGGGTCTAAGTGATTTTCCTGTGATTGGCTTCCTACAGAGATGGATGGAAACCTAATGGTCTTCCTTTCTGACTCGAGAATGTGGTTCACCTTCAGAGAGATCTCCCAACACAAGGCCCAGCACAGAAGGGTGTGAAGGAGTAAGAGGAAGAAAGAAGGGAGGAAGAAGAGGTGGAGGTAAAAGGAAAGAAGGAATATAGAATTAAGAGACAAAGGAAAAGGAAGGACTACACAATAACAACAAATACCAGTAATAACCATAATATAAGAGTAATTACAGAAATTGATAATGATGAGTAGAATAATCGGAATGACTTGGCTATCAGGGTGATTACATTAGGTAGGGAACTCGACACTGTTTTTTAATACATTTAAACCTGTCAACCACCCTGTGAGGTAACTACTGTAATTTTCACTGATTTACAGAGGCGTAAATCAAGACTTACAAAGGTTAGGTCACTTACCCAAGTTCTACAGGTAGCCCAGTGGTAGAACGGGGAAGTCTAGAAATTGAACCCAGAACCATGTCCCTCTATAGCCAGAAAGAAAGAAGCAGCAAGTTATAAAGGAGGAAAATGTCAATTTTGTACTTTAGTGAGTAGGGTGTATCTAAATATTTGCATGTGCAAGAGCTCTTTGAATCCTCACAACCCTACAACATAGGTACCATCATTTCATTCTGCAGTGGAAGATATTAAACTTTATGAAGGGTTCAAGGCCATGTTGTCAGTGAATGGCAGAAGCTGAAATTCCAACTCACATTCCTTTGACTTAAAATACATGTGGCTTCTGGTCCTCAGTGAAAGATTCAGGCAAGTGGCAGGTGCAGGGGTTGTTGAGAAGTTCACATTGTGGATCCCGGATTCCCAGGCACTGCATCTCAGAACAGCTGCTTCAACACCCTGTTTTTGTGCAGATGTCTGTCGTCCTGGCCAAGGCTGCCACTAGGGGAAAGCATCACTCTGGAAGGTCCTTGTTCCTCAGAGAACTCTGCTGATAGAATGGTGGACACATAAGTCAATAGTGTCCATTGCACCTGTGGTGGACAAAGCTCCCCGGTTTGTACATCACAGTCACTGTTTCTACCTCTGAAACGTGGAAGGGCAGGCCAGGGAGAAATGCCACTTTTGTCTTTAAAAATGGGAGTTCTTGTTTGAATTGGAAGGTCTGCAGGACACTGTTAAAAACATAAGTGACTACTGTCCGCCTGTTCCTCACATACATCACTGCATTGCATCCTTTGGAGACTCTTCCTAGGAAAAAATCAAGCTCGAGGCAACCTAGACAAGAGTACTGCCTCCTCTTCAAAAGCAAAAAGAAGAGAGCGAATCATGCAGCAATTCCCAGCCCTTACTCATTTAGGCTATAAGAGGGGATGGGAGGACCCTGAGGTCTGCAGTGAGAAGCAGGAGCCAGAGACAATGCACTCTGCATGATCATCTTGGCATCTAGTGAGGTTCCCTGCAGGTAATGTGACTTGTACTTCATTTTCAACACAATCTGGAACACAGAGCTCTTAATTTGGAAAGCTGAATAACAAGAGAAAGGGGGAAGAGGGGAGGAAACAAAAACAACAACCTGGAAACTTCTAGTTTTATGAACTTGAGAAAGTCTTGTTCTTTCAAGACAGATGTTTTTAAGTAAAAAATCACTCCTCTGACCTTTCTTGAATAGGCCAGTGTGGTCAAAACTGCCATTAACCACTGTTCAACTATTTGTAACCAAGGGTTTCGGTGACCAGGCACCGAACTTGGATGTGGTCATCACTTTTCTGATTAACCCATGAATGCCCAGGGGCTTTGATTTAAAATCAAAGGACGAGGAGAGGTGTAGAAGCTTCCTAAGACATTCCCCTTTAGTCTTAGTAGCTCTGAGCTGAGTGATGGAGATTTCCATGTTTTAGTGCTTTACTCCAGGGTTGGCTGTGTGTCTGAATTTCACTCTAGAGCCAGCAGAGAAAGCATTTGGATTAAAGCTAAGTAGATGTGTGTTTTTTATCTTCAGTGTCTAAATCTCAGTCAGTTTCAGGTTTGGGGCTATAGAGCAGAAGGCATTACCCAGCCCTGTTCTAGGATTATGGTGTTTTCGTATTCTGGTCCAGAACTTGGAAGTGTTTCAGTGCTCAACATACTGCTCTAGAACTGACAATGCCTCTGGGCTCTGAAATAAAATTCATGATTTTTCAGGATTCTTATCTGGAGCTGGAAATGCCTTGGAATTTTCTACTGCTGGCAGTAGCTCTGTGCTCCTGTCTAGAGTCAAGTGTTTATCCTGACTGAAGTTAACAGTGCTCTCTTGATCTGATCCAGAGTCTACACTGGTTTTATATTCTGATCTAGAATTTGTAACATTTCATTAATTTCTTTCAGAACAATTGCAAAAATAAAGTTTAAACTACAGAAAGTTAGCAATGTATTTTTTAAAATAACATGCTCAGAACTGTGTTCACAGCAATATTCAGCATCTCAAACTTATCCTTCACGCCTCTGCTGTTGACATCATTTGGAAAACTGGGTTTGTTATGGCTTAGCTGTGGCCGAGTTTTTCTCCTTCACTGGCCTTTTTTTTTTTTCTTTTTTTCTCCAGTTCCTGCTCTCTAGAGCCCATTTGATATTGATATTAAGACCTGGCCTTCAGACATAGATTGCCTCAGCAACTCCCTTCTCCAAGCCCCTCCCTCAGCCTTCACAGCACTTGAACGCAGAACCTACCACATTTCTCTATGAGTGTTTGCTTGCTTCATTCTTCATCTCCTACCCCCATGGGTTTGGGAGCTTTTAGGAGAAGGAATTTTTATCTTTATTGCTTTCATTCCTTTGGGGTCCATTTTCTTCATGCGGACCATGGGAATGAAGAACCTAACACATCAATAAGTGCTAAATAATGTTTGTTGAATGAGTCAATGACTGAATGAGAGAGATGTAGAAACATTTGAGCCTAGTCTGGACAAGAAAAAAAAAATGGTTCTTTCAAAAGAAAACAGATCCCTGGGAGCACCCAAACCACTGCCTCTCACCCTGTAAGAATATAAGGAAGGTTTTGCATCCCACTCTTTTAACCCCATCAGCATCTAACTCTTGGAGGTAGCACATGTGCTGTGAAGTCACCCACGGACCATCTGGCTGGGGATCCCGTGTTCCTCCTCTGCTGCAAGAGATTACGTAAACTGGACGGCAGCCTCCAGATGTTAACAGTTTCTGCTCATTTTTTTCCTCCCTTTTCAACAACAATAATAATAATTAAAACAAACACAGGCCTCATCCCCCACCCGCACCCCTGAAATTACAAACAGGTGGGCCCAGATGTCCTCCCCTTTCTGTTCAAGGGACTCCTAGTCTCGAGACCCCGTCGCCGGCCCTCAGCAGGGCCTGCCCTGGGCTGAGCCGGACAGTCATGCCAGCTGCCCTGTGGCTTAGGCCACAGTCTCCCGAAAGGGGAAATGGCCGTGTCATGAGAAGTCTCTGTGCCAGACTTTCCCTCTCCCCACCTCCCACCCCAAAGCCTTGGCCTCCAACTTAAATGGATGTATTTTGGAGGACTAGGTGGCTTAAGAGATTAGTAATGAGATCCCAAGTCTTTCAGTGCTGGGTCAGGAGTTCATAGGCGGGCCTGGGCGACTAGTGAATGGCATAATTAGGGAGACAGGGAGCAGGCCTGCGGAGGGCCCGTGTGAAATGAGCACGGCCAGGCCTTTAATGGCAGCAGTTGTCAGCAGCACAAAAGGCGACCGCCACATCCGACACTAATCACTCTCCCTTGTTAGAGGATTTACTAGCTGGAGGAGCTCGAGCCCCCTGCCCATCTCCTCAAAACGGGCATCCAGGAAGAGACTCGGCCCGATGCCTGGCTGTACTGTCTGCAGAACGGAGAGCTGATGCCAACCCCACGGGGTAGAGGTGTGAGAACTAACATTTCATGCAATATAAATGAGTGACTAGTGTCATTATTTTAATCAGTACTTCCACTGCTATTGTGAATTTTCTTTCTCCATTTGAGAAAAGGGGGTGGGGTGGGCGATGCATCTCCCCGTCACAATGACACCATAAGGATGGTGTCCATGGAGGTGAAAGCATTTGGATATTTATCATCCTCACTGTTATTGTCACCATTCTCATTAAGATCAGCGTGTACACTGTGTGGGTTTCTGTTTTCTCATCTGTAGAATGGACTGGGAATAGGAGATAGACTTGAAGTAACACAGACTTCAACATCCACTCCTGACAGGTGTGGCCTTGGTGCCTTATTTATTACCTCTGAGCCCAGGCTGTTTATCTATAGGACAAACAAGGAGGAGGATAGTAACACTGGCTTCCCGGGAATGTGGGGATTCTATGTTTGGAACATAGGTGCTGGACAGTAAATGATGGCAAAGAAAACATGTTAGCTTTACCACTTTCATGAATGCTGTCTTAGGCCTCTAACATAAGCTTTTCCCTTAGAAGAAGGTTGAGACATCTATCTGCTGTCCCCCAGAAATCCTGAACCTGTGTGTATGAAATTGAGCAATTTAATGAGTAGTCTCTAAGAATCGATTCTATGATTCCGAACCATATCATTTCTAAGAAACTTAGTTTCCCTACCTGTAAAAATGTTAGTATGCTGTAGAACAATGATGCCTTATATGATTTCTATATTCCCTTTCCATTGAAAGCCTGGCTTTTCCTCCATGATCATTTGGCCTGGCCAGGGGTTTGCACCCTAAATCCCAGGATTTCAGACTTGTGGGGAGGTGCCGGCCTGAAGGGTATAAGACCCCTACGGAGTGTGAAATACCTAATGTGTTAGGGACAGATCCCTGGAGCAATGAGGTGCTAATCAGCCCAGAGCTGAGCCCAAGGCTGGAGGGCATCCAATGCCAAGTTATCTTATCAGAAAGTGTCTCCTGGGTGGAGGCCCTGAGATCTGCTGCTATTTCTAGAACTCTGGGAGGGAAGAAGAAGCCATCTCTCTGTCTCACACTCTGGCCCTGCACACAGGAAATTCTTCTTTCCTTGATTGTCTGTCTATGCCAAATAATAAATCCTCATATTGAAAGAAAGGCAAACCACCCCTCCCTTTCCCCTCTATCTCTTTAAGGCAGGCATCAAAGGGGAAAGCTGCTCTGGAGGCCTGGGGAAAGTGATAATTGTTTCTAATGGTTGGTAAAAGAAAGCCTGGCTCCCCCCTCTCTTTTTGCTGCCATTGCTATTAAGTGTGTAAAAAGGAGGTGTGTGTGTGTGTGTGTGTGTGTGTAACTGTGTGTTGTGTTGTGTATCTGTTAACCCTTGGTTTCCCTTAAAGTTTTCTGTGTTCAGTGGGTCAGTTTGGAATTAGAGGCATAAGAGGGAAGCAGGGACAGGAGTAGGAATGAAGAGAAGATCCCACGTAGGAGAGGTCTTGTTTTGTTGAGATGGGTTTAGAGGCCTACCTTCAGGGATGCACTATTTAATTAATGGTGCCTGTCCTGTGCAATGGATGAGAGAATGATAGCACTGATGTCACATGGGAATGAGTCCTGGTTCTCCTGGTCCCTTTCCAGCACTACATGGTTATTATTCTCTCTAAACATTGGTCTAGGCCCTATAGACTTGGATTTCTAGATCTAATGCATCAACAGTGAACTGCCTATAAAGCCTTGAAAAACCCATATTAGTTTAACATAGGGGACATTCAGTGAGCCCTGCCCAGTAACCTGCATTAAACACTGATGAAAAGGAAAGAGAAATCAGGCATAGGCACTGTCTTTGAAGCTCATATGTGGAGATTCAGATGGACATACAAGGAACCACAATGCAAGTGTATTACACCAAGGGTGTGGACCAAGAGTTATTGGGAGGTCAAGCTATGGAGTAAGTAGAGAACAGACTTTGAGTCAGATGAGCATGAGTTTGACTGCTAAGTCTTGACAAGCTGATAAATGCCTACCCAAATCTCAGAGTCCTTTTATCTCAACTGGGGATAAAGATGCTTATTTCACAAGATTATTAGGAGGGTAAAATGAGATAATACACAGGCAGCACCCATTTTGGGCAGACCATCTTTAAGAGCTGGTGCCGGCCAGGCATGGTGGCTCATGCCTGTAATCCCAGCACTTTGGGAGGCTGAGGTGGGTGGAATACCTGAGGTCTGGCCAACAGGGTAAAAACCCCATCTTTACTAAAAATACAAAAAGTAGCTGGGTATGGTGGCAGGAACCTGTAATCCCAGCTACTTGGGGGACCAAGGCAGGAGAATCGCTTAAACCTGGGAGGCGGAGGTTGCAGTGAGCTGAGATCATGCCATTGCATTCCAGCCTGGGGTACAAGAGGAAGACTTCGTCTCAAAAAAAATAAATAAATAAAATAAAATAAAAAGAGCTGGTGCCCGCTCCCACTCTCCCAGGAGAACACTGAGGAGGGGGAACACCATCTGATAAAAAGAGCAAAGCCTAGTTTATGGAGGAGCTTTTATTTCACCTGGGCCATTCTGTGTCCAGGTTCCCTGAGGCCCTTTACAGCTGTAGTCTCATAGGCTGTCTCTCAGCAGGCTTTCCCTTCTGTAGTCCTCAGGACCCTTAAGGATCTTGGGGGTTTATATCAGGAAATCAACTTCTGTCCTTCTTGCACCCTTGCAATTCTTGGGAAATAACCCTGCATTGGAACTGCAAGCCTGAGGTTAAAATGTGGCCTAAGGAGAAATATTGAGAAACACTGCCTGGCCGTGTGTGTGTGTGTGTGTGTGTGTGTGTGTTGCACACTCATGCATTAATGCATTTATGCATATTGTTATTGTCAGTATCCATCCCCGCACTCCTCCTCCCCATTCCTTTTCCTATTTTCTTCTATAAGGCTCATTCGCAGGTCCCTTTGGGTGGAAAAAGGAAATTGGAGAGGTTGGGCTAGAGGCTTGATGAGCACTTCCTCCCTCCCATGATTGACAAAAGGGCATGTAAATCTGTAAAATCGAAATTCAATGGAAACCTCATGGCATGTCCCCTGTGTGGGAAAATACCAGAGCCCCCGCTCCCCCTCTTCTCCCTCCGTCTCCCTGCCTTTGTGTACATCGTGTGTGGGTGGAAGATAAACTGGATTTTAAAAAACCCTTTGAAAGCAAGACATCGTTAACTCCTCTAATTGAAAGCAGTCTTCTGCAAAGGAGGGGGATTTGAAAGTGGGTGCTGGATGTAGCGGCTGGCAGTGCACTGAGTGGACAAGAGTCCCTGGGTCCTGGAGCCACAGAGTCCTCTGTTGCTGCAGACCTGGAATCCCTAGTCACCACCAGACATCCTGGCCCATCACAGAAGAGCTTACTGTATATGTTTAAGTCAGTCTCTTCTCCCTTCACCGGGCTATGTTTCTCCATCCATCAAATGTGAGAATTGGAGTAAGAATTTCCGAGGACCCTCCCAGCTCAGACATCCAATGATCCCAAAGCTCTGGACAAAGGATTTCCCCAGCTATTTTGCAACATGCAATTGCAGACACGAAGAGAGAGAGAGAGAGAGAGAGAAAACGCATTGCTGGAAAGGCTGCAGTAAACTTTTATGTTACTGTTCTGATTGTCTTTGTCTAAAAAGATGTCTTGGAAATTAGCCTTCAGCTTCAGAGAAAGGGACCCGTAAGTCTTAGAAGTCAACAGGATGTTCACCTGCTGCACGGTGTGGTTTTGTTTTTGTTGCTATTGTTGTTTGTTTGTTTGTTTCTTTGCTTGTTTTACACTTAGAGTCAACATTCTTTTCTGCAGCATTCACCAGAGAAGCTGTGAATCAAAAGCCAGCAGAATATCAGGACTGAAAAGCCCTCTGGAGATGAATTCATCTTACTTTGTCTTTCCATAAATAGGAAGAGAGAAGGTCAGAAAAAGTGAGCAATTGAGTCAGTTCTAGGAGGCAGGTCCCTTGCCTGGCAGTTGCAGGTTCTTTCTACCGTATCACTCCACTCCAGGGCAGACCTGAAAAGGCCTGTTTTGGTCTGTTGAAGCAGCTTCTATTTCAGGAGCCCCAGGGGAAGACAAGAAGTTCCAATTCCACCTTCCATGTGGCTGAGATTAAGACCCCGCTAGCACAGATACATCCATTCTCTTGTTTAAAAATCTTGTCACAGCCCTGAGAGGTATGTAGGCAGGCTCTCTTGAAGTTAACATCCATGGTTAAGAATGTGGGCTAAATTTGTGCGTGGATTTCAATTTTGGTTCTACCGCTAATTAGTTGTGTGACCCTAGGCAAATTACTGGGCCTCAATTTTGTTATCTGTAAAATGAGAATCATTCTAATATCTACCTCACAGAGTCCTTGTGAGCACTGCATGATTTAGTACACATGGAGTCCTTAAAACAGTGCTCAGCATAGAATAGGCACCTGATATATGTTGCTGCTGCTGCTACTGCTGCTGTTGCCTGCTGGGTCCCTATTATTTCCTGTGTGCTGGGAAATCTGCTGGGATTTATTTGAGGATAAATAAAACATGCTTCTCACCTTGGAAGTCTTCAGAGTTTAAAGAGATGAGACTGGACACTAAACAACTATAATCTAACTTGACAGGTGCTGTAACTGAGGTATAAATAAGGAACTATATGGACACATAAAAAAGAGCAATTAATTCTGCCTGGGGAGTGAGTAAAGGCTTTCAGAGGAGGGATGATATTTGAGAGTGGCTTTGAAATGCGTGTAGTATTTCACAAAATGGGCAGTGCAGCAGTGGTCGGGGTGGGGGTTCTGGGCTCCAGCATCATGGAGGGGGAGTCTACAACATGTGGGAGAAAGAGTTGTCCAGCTTGAAGGAGACATCACTGTATAGATGCCAGGGAAGGGAGCACAGAGAGCAGTGAAATTGGTGGAAGCTGCTGAAACCAGCTCCTGAAAGCCTTTGTAAGCTGTGTCAAGGGAAGGTTCCATCCTGTGGATCGTGGGCAGCATGGTGGGTGGATAAGTAGCAGGGTGGTATGGTTAGTTTTTCCCCTTTGGAAAGTTAATTATGGGGAGCATTTTTATGAATGAATGTGGTGGGACCAGAAGCAAAAAGACTGGTCTTTGGTGCCCTTTCTCCACCAGAGGAAGCGGAGGTTTCGGTCGAGTCCAAGTAGCAATTGTGTTGCTTTGTAATTAAGTATACAGAACATGGAATTCTAGAGATCAGTCAACTCCTAGTTGTGATATACAACTGGATATAGGACCTTGAAAGGGTTTTTCAAAGCCTCTGAGCCGCATTTTCTCACCAGAGAAAATGCAGTGGCTCTAATCTCCCAGACTATCAGGGTTAAACGATATTGTGACTATGAAACCCTTGGTGGATGTTATGACTGTGGGTGTCCTTAAGCTCCTGGGGCCCTTAAAGGTCATTGAGCGCAACCATTTAGTACAATTGCAGAGGGGGAATTGGAGAGTGAGAGAAATGTCCAGTTAATTGGTGACAGAGCTGGAATTAAGCCAGGTCTTCTACTGTCCATGGATGGTATTTGAAGGAAACACAGATTATCTCTGCAGATAATGGAGAGTCGAAGGGATTCTGCTAAAATGAGTGGCCCTCCCTCAAGGCCAAGTGGAAAAGGGATCACTAGCCTTTCAGTTCCTCCAGGTGCTAGGATGAGGGTGAGAAGCAGTCATCTGCCCAGCTTCCATAAAAGACACAGGGCTGGGTATCTTGGAGAAGAGAATGGTGTTGGGCACTAGAATTGCTGTCTGTCATTTCTGCTATGATTTCTTGGGGGAAGAGGTATAAATGTCACTGGAGATGTTTCTACATGGCAAACATAGGATCAATAGGGTACAGAACATAAGTGAGAAAAGTGCACTATTTCTGGGAGACAGAAAATTTTGCTTTTTCATAAATATGTTGCTCCATATTGGCTATACATTACTGTGCAAGATACCTCCCCTCCCTTGACCACTGCAAAGGGGAATGGTCTCAGCAGATAACCTATTCTAGTCCCATCTAACTTTAAAATAAGAAAGCTTATAGGCGTTGCTACTTAGAAGAAACAGTAGGAGAAAGTGGAGCCAAGAGTCTCTCTCTCTCTGACTGTTGGAGAGGACTGTCCAATGGTACATAGGCTTTCTATAATGGAAATGAGCTGTATGTCCATGAAGTAATCAAGAGGCTATGTCATCCCTCCTCCAACCTGAGAGGACCTAAGTGAGGGTGCTTGTCAGCCCAACCACATCTGCTCTTTGCCTAGCACTGCTATATCAATTTATTTTTCCCTTCACTTATTTTATGTAATAAAATATTTTATGTAAAAATATTTAATGTATTTATACATTAATAAATGTAATTATTTATTGTTGTCCCAGGACAACAAAGCTGTGACCTGAAGCCACCCCAGGGACCAACTATTTTCTTAGAATAAGGGCTGGGGAAGCTGCTTGGAGGGACCTGCTAGATTGCCCAGGATGAGAAAATAAGCAAGCAGGTTTTCTGCCAGTGTAGACACCATTAAACCTGTGCCAGGGGTTCAAAGAGTCAAATACTTTCAGGCCAGTGGATCAACATTGAATGTCAACATTTTAGTCATTCAAAGTAATAATTATTTATTTTTTATTATGGGAAGAGTCATTCAAAGTAATAATTATTTATTTTTTATTATGGGAAGAGCACATCATGAGATCTACCCTCTTAACAAATTTTTAAGTGTATGGTACAGTATTGTTCACTATAGGAACAATGTTTTACAGCAGAGTTCTAGAAATTATTCATCTTGCTTAACTGAAACCTTATGCCTATTGATTAGTCACTGATCACTTTTTCCTTCCCCATCCTCTAGCAACCACCATTCATTTCATCTTTGGTTCTATGAATGAGTATTTTAGACACTTCATATTAAGTGAGCTAATGCAGTATTTGTTTTCCATGTCTGGCTTATTTAACTTAGCATAACGTCCTCAAAATTCATTCCTCTTATTGCAGATTGCAGACTTTCCTTTTTTAAGGTCAAGTAATATTCCATTGTATGTGTATATCACATGTTCTTTATCCATTCTTCTGTTGATGGACATGTAGGTTGTTACCACATCTTGGCTATCATGAATAATACTGCAATAAACACGGGACTGGGCAGGACAGAAAAACAGGTTTCAGCTCCATAGAATCTCTCCTTATCTCCTTTTCCATTTCCCTAAAACTGAAAGCCTAGAGGTTGCCAGTGTTTCTAGAGCAGTCTTGATGTGTTCCATGAGACAGGGAACAATGTGAAAGGAGGGAGCAGGTCTTGTTCACACCAGCATGGCAGAGAGGGGAAAAAGGGTTACTGTGTTACTTCCTGACATCTCTAGGGCTGGAAGGCTAGGAAGAACCTCAGCATCACTGGAAGGATGGAGTATGGCTCTGCATGGGGTATAAGAAATGTGCAGATTGGGAAGGGGGAAAAGGTTGAGAAAGATTGGGAATGTCACTGGAGCCAGTGTCACTGAAGAAACTGGAGGAAGGGAGATGATAAGTGAAGAGGAGCTTAGGGGTGATGGTAGGGAGAGCTAAAGAGGCCCCTAGAATGTGTGATGTAACTCTCCTGCATGTCTCCTCCCAAAACATTCAGTAAAGTCAACATTGTTCAGCAATGCTTTATGGAGTTGGATTTGCCTTTTTGGAAAGTGAAAAAAGCCCAAAAAAACAAAAAAACAAGGGTGGATGAAAACAGAGCATCCCCATAAAATCAGTCACCTTGGAGATCACACTTGTGTCCTTAGTGACCAACTCTGTGTCATGGCAAGGCTCTTTTGTTTGCAGTTATCTGAAGCCTGGCATGCCATATGCCCTCAGTAAATGGCTGCTGAATGAGCAAATTCACTCAACGTCTATGAAAGCAGGAGGCTTGTAAGGGTTTGCCTCTCTCTTCCTCTCCAGCCTCCCTCCACTTCCCCAGGAACATAGATGATTTTGCAGATCAGCTAGGGCTTTGGGCAAAATTTCAGCTGGATTTGTTCATTCTTCTCTGATCTGCTTTGACTGTCCTTGGTCAGGATTGCAGCCAACTTGAAACAAACACAAAACAAAATAGGAAAGCAGAAGAATAAAATAACGCCAGTATATTCCTCTAAAACCCTGTCTAGTGCTAATAGAACTGACAAGAGGAAATAGTATTTAAGCAATAAGAGGGCTTTGTTCATGTCAAAGACTCCTGTAGCCATGAATGTTTCAGATGCAGAGATAAGACCCACCCCCAATCCAGCCTTCAGAGATGTGCTTCACCAAGCTCTGCTGGGAGACAGACAGCTAAGAACACAAGGGGAAAGAATTCCGAAATGATACATGTCGAATTGCTGGCCTGGATTTCAAATTCCATAGATAGTTTATGCAAAGTCTTGCACTGTTGTAAAGTGTAACACAATCCACTGGCAGATCTGCCTAAACCCGATCCCAGTTGTTTTTGAGAAAAATAAATAAACTTAAAAACGTCTTCCAGCCTATTTAAGTGGCTGTGTTCTACCCTTAGCCTCCTCAGTGTGAGACTTCTAGAGATTTGAATAACTGAAGCCATCACCTAATTCCTAGGCAATGGGATAGTTGATTCATAGCATGTTTCTTCTCAAGAAGTTACCAGTGATATTCAGAGAATTAATATTGTGCTCTCAGAACCCATCAATTTCTAGGGCCGGGGTGAGGGGAACTTTGGCAGCTAACACATTTCAATACTTTTTGATGTATTTAAAGCAATGAAACTCTTTTCTTAAATGAAATATTATAAGGCAGCTTGATATATAAAACAGGTGAGTGGAGATGCTCTGTTTGAAATAGTAGAGTGGAAACTAAGTAGATCTTCTCTACATCATGATCCCCTGGCCAACTTCTTCATGGAATCCAAGGAATCCATGGAAGACGCATGAAAACCTGTTATATAACCCAGCATTCAGATGTGCAAGGTAAACTAAGGGCCAAAAGATAAGACAACTTGTTCACAATTGCATACCACATTTTGGTTATCTGTATTATCTGTATTATACTTGCAGCTTTACTATAAATATGAAATTACTTCAACAAAAGGTTTATTTAAAAATAAAAGTACTAATGCTTGCAACTGCAGATTATGATGCAACCATGTGCTTCGATTAGTGTCTACTTATTACAAAGATAATTGAGACTTGGCATTTTCCAAGACCTCCTTGAAGCCAGAACCATTGCAAGAAGTAATGGAAAGAGAGACATTTGAGTTTGCACAGATTTATAGATGGGATTCCCAAGATGGCACATAGCACAGAATATAGATGGGATTCTCAGCAAGATGGTGCCAAGAGTAAGAAGGATGGGCTGTCGTAGAAAATTCAGACCTGGTCCAGGTCATTGGAGCCCACTGTACTGAACACATTGTTAGGAAAACTGATGTTGATGGTTTTATATCTATTTTCAATGGCTTTCTAAGCTAACAGTTTGGATTTTTTTTTTAATTTATAAAATTACATAGGATGATGTAAACCAAAACCACCTATGTATAACAGGTTTATGGACCACCTGAAGTTGGCAACTGTGCAAATTTTTTCATATTTGCTTCATGTCTCTTTCTGTAAGAAAACTAACACACCACAAATAAGATTGAGGGCCCTTTTTTTCCTGACTCCCAATGTCATTCCCTTCCTTGATACATAGAAACAACTACCACCCTGAATTTGATGTATACTTCTCTACTCTATTTTTAATTCGCATGAATCGCTGGGCAATATATAGTTTTGCTTTGTGTTATTTTTATAAATGACGTCATGATGTACTTATCCATTTGCACCTTGTTTCTTTTTTTCCACTCAATGTTACGTTTTGTGATCTCTCCATGTTGATGGCTGTGAGCTTACCATTAGGGCTTCCTTTTCATTTGACTAGAGACCATACTGAGCCAAGCATTAAAATATTTTTATATCATCCTTGTATATGAATCTAGTTTATTTCTCTTACTGTTCCTTTGTCATAATAGAATTCTGTCATGTGAATATTTCATATTTTATACATTTCTCCACCAACAGGAGAACATATAAACTATTTCCAATCTTTTCCTACTATATTTATTGTAGAAATGGATATTCTTAATCCTTGTGTATACTTTTCCATTTTACTTTTGTTTTTGCTTGTTTTAGGTGTTTATGTTTGTTTGATCTTGTTGAGGATATATCACTTTTTTTCAATAGCATATGAGATCCTCAGGGCTCTCCAGGTCAGCCGTACTTTTCAGATGAGTAGAATGCACTGAGAAGACATGAAATGACAGGACCAAATTCACAGGGAAGTTTTGAGAGAGGAGCCACATTAGAGACCAGAGGAGAAGTGTCAGTTTGGGATGACCTTCTACGAAAGGCCTCACCAATGTCAAGGACAGCTCAGCTGTTCCTATCCTCTTTCCCTCATTACACTGGTTTCTGTTTATATTTATATATGTATTTGTAATTACTTGACTAATATCTGCACACATTGCCTGCTCTAAGCTCTTCAGCATCTGTCTTTTTTTATCATTTTGTCCCAGAGTGTTTGACAAGCAATAGTTACTCAATAAATATCATTCAAATGAATGAATGAATCAGTAAACGAAGTGACATTTGAATATGCAAGAAACTCCTAAGTTTGAAGAATCCTGCTTGTCTATAAATGTTTCCTATTTCTTTTAATACTGTTTGGTATTATCTATCATTGAGAATGAATTTGTGTGTGTGTGTGTGTGTGTAGGGGTGTGTGTGTGTCTGTGTGTGTATAAAGTGATGGAACTGATTTTCTTTGTTGATGGAGAAGCAAATGCTAATGTTTTCACAGTCTTTTCTCTGTTGTAATATCACTTGGAGCACAATTTACAGATTTCTTCTAAAATCATCTGCTTGACATTCAAGATTCTATGAGATCTAATTATTCAACCCACCTTTTCTGCCACTGTCCCTCAGCCTCAGTAGTAACAGGCATTTTATCACAACCTAAGCATTCTGGGTTTCTGCTTTCCTCTGAGCCTTGCTTCTATTCCCTCCACCTGCAATGCCCTTCCTCTTATCACTGCCCTACTCTTCCAGGCCCAACTCAAATATCATCTCCTCCAGGATTTGTCTCTGTGAGAATATCTCTGTCATCTCTACCATCAAAACACATTATCTATTATATCCTTAAAAGTGTTGAGGATTACCTCTTCTGCATTAGAATGTGAGCTCCTGGACCAGATTCTGGTCTTTTCATCCTTGTTTTTTCCTGTGGTGCCAAGAGCAAAATAGGTGAACAGTAAAGGTTTGTAAAATTGAATTTAGTTGAACTTCTGACACTCTCTAAAACATTTTTTTTTTTTTATGTTTTTCCAGGTGTGTCGAACCAAGGTGATAGATCTCAGTGAAGGCATTTCCCAGCACGCCTGGTACCCTTGCACCATCAGCTACCCATATTCCCAGCTGGCTCAAACCACTTTTTGGCTCCGGGTAAGCTGAAGCTCTGAGAGCTTTGGAATCTCCAGCAGCGAGCCACAGAAAACACGGACTCCCATGACCCTTTCTGAAGATGGGTTGTCTACCTGCTGAGGGTGTTAATTATAAGAACAGGGAACAAAACACTTAGCAGTGTGATGCTTCCTGAAATGGAATCCTAATTGCTCATGGAATGCCCCCACTGAGCTCTTGTTTTAGCAAAGAGTTTGGGATACATCTTGTCCACCTGGAACCTCCTATTCATTGTTCAAAATCTTTTAAAATTATCTTTTCCTCCTTGAACCTTTTACTGATCACCAGAGAAAGAAGTGACCATTATCTCTCTTCTTGTCCTGCACATGTTTGGTCACTTGTAGGAAGGCACTTGTGACATGGTATTACAGAGCTGTCTGGTCTTTCTTTCTGGCTAAGGATTGTGGATATTATTGCATTTTGGCTGTGTGTCACTGACCTACTTTGAATTCCCAAAAATGCAAGAGCCATATCTTCTTTAGCTTTCTCTCCTCAAAGCTGAGTGCAGAGGTTGACATGGAGAAGTGAAAGATAATAGTATTTACTGTTGTTTTGTGGGTTTTGGTGTGGACCGGGACCTTTGCTACACACTTTACTCTCATTATCTCATTATCTTAGTAGAACTTCACAACAAGTCTATGATGTACCTGTTGGGTTTTTTTTAATCCACCATTTAGAAATGATGGAACTTAGACCCAGAGTGGCCCAGCCATTCACTCACTGTCACACAGCTAAGTAGGAGCAGAGCAAATATTGAAATTGGATTTCTGATCTCAGAGCCTGTGCTCTTCACTGTTAGGTTTCATTGTCCCCCTTCCCACCTTGGACCCCAATGAGTAGTAGCCCAGTTCTTAAAAAGGAAGTTTCTCCTCAAATGCACCCCAATGGGGCTGCCTCCCCACCACATGACTGAGTGCATATGTGATCCTCCTATGTCTTTGCAATTTCAGGCGTACTTTTCTCAGCCAATGGTTGCTGCAGCTGTCATTGTCCACCTGGTGACGGATGGGACATATTATGGGGACCAAAAACAGGAGACCATCAGTGTGCAGCTGCTTGATACCAAAGATCAGAGCCACGATCTAGGTAAGCATGCTCTCCTGGGCTTGGCTTGCTCTTGGTACCTGCTTCCACCTCTGCACCATGACTAGTTGTGAGAATCAGCTTAGAATGAGCTTTTCCTTCCTTTCTCCCCTTTCTTGCTTATTTTCTGTTTGGCATTCTGGTTGCCCTCAAATCAAGATGTGGTGATATATCCAGAGAAATCTAGATCTGGCAGATACAGGGATAAGGAGTCAATGGCCAAGCACTCCCTTCTGCCAGCCCGCTTTAACCTCAGATATCCCATATTATTCCCCAAAGACCCCAAGAAGGAGGGAGACTGAGTAAGAGCCATTTCCCCATTGTACATATCACCACCTGAGACCCAAAGAGAGGCACTGAGAGACCCCAAGTCACATGGCAGGTCAGGAATTACTAGTTAGATTTTCAGTGTCATAGCCTATTGCCTTTTACCCTATAACCGGGAGTGTTCATGACCCTCCACCCCAAGTGGGGACTGTATCACCAATATAACCTCTGGAGAAGTTTCCAATGGGAATAGGAATAGGAATATTGTAGGAGTAGGGAGGCAGTTGAGGAGTCAGGTTCTACCATGGGAGGGCCTGCCTAAGGGGTGGGCCTGCCTAAGTGCAGGGCCAAGGGGGAGGACAAGGGCTGGACTTGCCACTTGTACCACCCCTTTGCATACCCACATGTACTGAGGTTCAGAGAAGAGAGCCTGAATCCAGAGCTGACAGCTGAGGTTTGGATCCTGTCCCCACCACTCACTCACCTTGAGAAGGTGAGCAATCTTCCTGCCCTCAAAGCACGTTACTTAGAGGCTCACTTGCTTCATATACACAGCAAAGACAATGATATCCACCTTAGAGTCAGAGTGCGCTATTATTTGACACTGCTGTAACCATGCCTAGCACAAGATCAGAACCTAAGAAATTCCTATTGTCGCTACGAATTTCCTATGACACCTTCACACTTCCAGTCTACCCCGGAGAGCTCTGGGCAGCCTGGCTACTCCAAGCATTTGGAATTCTTGGCCGGTACTGAAGCCTGGACTTCAAAGCTGTGCCCAGACCATTCTGCAGAGAATGCCTTTCAAAGACCTGTATGAAGCAAGCAGGAAGGGGTCATTTCAGGGTCAGATAAAAGCCAAGGGATCAGGGAAGGTTTTCTTGTTTTGTTTTTATGCTTATTTATTTAGTTACTTTTAAACGCAAGGGGAACCTATGAATAAGGAAGAGAAAGAAAACCCCTCTGGACTTAGCAGGATTCCTGGGAAGTTTCCCTAAGTGAGAAACAAATATTTTCGTAGTTATTGTTGCATATCCCAGGGCTCTAAGGAGAGGTTTTTCAGCAGAGTGGGGAAAAGTCTGGTTCCACAGAAGCTCTTTGGATCCTGCTACTGATGCCTGAGGCCTTTCTGATTTTCCCCTCCACCCCCACCATCACCATCTTCCTCAGTCCACAGCATCCCAGGATTCTCAGAGGCAGCTTCACCTCTGGAACTGAGAAGGGCACCTGCTTCAGGCTTCCACACGAGAGACTTCTCCTTACATAGCAAGTCTGCCAGGACATGGTTAGGATTATACCATTTTTTGGATGTGAAAACTGAGTTTTAGAGGCTTTCTGGAGTCCCATTATTAGGAAGGGGCTACACCATCATTTAAACTCAGGTCCGCCCAACACCAAAGCCAGCTTCCGTTTTGCCAACTATATCTTGCCACAGCCTTCCTTTCCTTCTGTCCCTTGTGTATCTTTTCTCCCTGGCCCTCTCCCTTCCTTCTTGGAGAATGGGAACCTGCTGCCTGCGTTAAAAAAATACAAAACAAAACTGAGGACTCTTGAGTGAGGCAAGCTTGGATTCTCCTTAGAGTTTTAGCCATGCCTGGGCTGTGTTCCTCTGGAAAACCATCCCTGCCCACGATTCTCAACCTCTTCTGCAGACTAAGCAAGGGGTCCTTTCCTCTCAGGGCTGCTCCCAGGTTCACAGATTACTTATGAGAGTGGGCTTTTTACCCTGGGAAGCGCCTGTTGCTATGAATTATTTCCATCACTTTTCCAACTGACCAGGCAGGCGGCCTGAAACCCAGCAACTCAGACCAACAAGCCCTACAGCAATGTGGGAGGGAGGTGAGGGCCTGGGATGCTTGGCTGAGGGGTGGCCATTTGGGGGAGGGAGAGGGACTTTGGGCAGTAGGTGAAGGGGAAGCTGAGGGGGCAGGGAGGCAGGGGGATTGGAAAGATTTGGAACCAAGGAAAAAAAGGCAGACAAAGAAACTTTCAATCAGACTCAAAATCCTCACCGGCCGCCCAATGGTGCTTTTGTGCAGTGACATGAAAGGGTCTGGGGGCTTCGGGAAGGGCCCGTTGGGGAGGGCGTGACTGGCCTTGAGTAATGAGCCTGGCCCCTCGGCCCCTCTGTCTCCCCTGACAGGCCTCCATGTCCTGAGCTGCAGGAACAATCCCCTGATTATCCCTGTGGTCCATGACCTCAGCCAGCCCTTCTACCACAGCCAGGCGGTACGTGTGAGCTTCACTTCGCCCCTGGTCGCCATCTCGGGGGTGGCCCTCCGCTCCTTCGACAACTTTGACCCCGTCACCCTGAGCAGCTGCCAGAGAGGGGAGACCTACAGCCCTGCCGAGCAGAGGTAAGGGACCCGCGGCAGACTCGCCCTCGGCCACTTGTAGCCGAGTGGAGACAGCGTGATTTTGAAGCTGGGTAGCCATTTGTGTGGCTGTAAAAAGTCTGTGCATTTTTCCTCCATCCATCCTCTGGCCTCTGGCCGGCTCTGCCTTTGGGCTTGAGAGGCCCATGAGTCTCTGAATTCCTAGGACAATTGAGGGAAGCAGGGTTGTGTGGTGAAAAATCCTCCTTCACCTGGCTTGCAGCGGCAGAATTGACAATAGCTTGCAGGGTGACCCTGGAAACATCAGTTTCCTTCTCTGAGCCTCAAGGTCCTCATCTGAACAAAAAGAGGATTAGCTCTCTTTTATCTCTGAAATACTGGGATATTCTGCTTCCTAGGTGGCACAGGCAGGAGGCATAACCTTCCTAACCAAGGGGGATAGAGTGAGACTGGTATTTGCATCATCCTAGTTCACCATGTGTTTCAGGGATAGGTGAAATCTCTGTCTTCCACAAGCCTAGCTCCTATGACGTCACGAGTGGTCTAAGAGCCTGTCTTTCAACTGCATGACATCACTCCCTCAGTGCTTTTGAGCTAGCATCTATTAATGCACCTAGTTTGGAGCTATAAGGGAGTGGACTTTCCTGAAAAGAATACAAGTTTTGGGAATACTCTTACTTGGGTTTGAACCTCCACATTGCCACTTCTTGAATGTGTGTTCTTGGGCAAGTCACTTCAGTTTTCTGAGTCATAGTTTTCTATTTTGGAATAAGCAGATGAAATCTACTCCACAGGGTGGTTGTGAGGGTTAAATGTTGCACTACAGATAAAAGTGTTCCTGCAAACTGTTAGGCACTATGTAAACATAACGATTTTAAAAAGAATATTTATAACCACCTTTTGATGATGATGGTGCTGCTTCTGTGCACAGAATTTTGTGTAAAGTTCTTAAAGTTGGAGCTGGAAAAAGCTTCAGAGATTATCTCATGCATCTGACATGTCCAAACTTCTGTGTTACCATGTAGAATCACAGGGCCCAGAAAGGGGACAACTTGTGCAGAGCTGCACAGTGTCTCTCAGATTTGTTTCATGAGATCCAGAAGAAGAGAAAGTTATGATTTTTGTCGGCTCCGCAAGAGTGAGGCTTTCTGAAAGTTGATTCAGTCTTGCCCTGTATACCTGGGGGGTAAGAAAAGAAAAGAGAAGAGGGGGACAACCAGCCTTTCCCACGCCCCTGTTACCACAGAGGACACAAAAGGTGGTTGCAAAATCCACATTGTTTAGCACCCACTGTCTCTAGCTTCTGTTGTGCAAAGTCTGTCGCAATCTTTCAGAAGCAAGAACTTCTTAAATATAACTCATTGTCTTATTTCACTCGAAGAGGATGTTTTTATCCCTTGTTTTCCAGACCCTATAAAAATAAGCTAATTCTCAGAGCCTGGGGAAACCATGTCAATGGAAATCCATTAGACCTTTTCCACAACACTTTCCCATTTTTAACCAGCCTTCCTGACCATCCATAAGTTGACCGAGGCCAGGACTGACTTGTTTGAATTCTCGATGAATGGTGTCTGTGCCCTAAGTAAACAGTAGGAAATATTTAACGACTGAAACATATCGATCGATATGTATTTGTTAGTTCTTTGGTTGTAGGAGGAACATTGAATGAGGGCAAAGTGCTGCCCTATATCTGACTAATTATGTGACCTTGGATTAGTCATTCCCCTTCACTGGGCCTCAGTTTCCCCATCTTTAAAATGATGATGGTGGATTGCATGGATTCTCTGCAGTTCTTTCCAGTTCTAACAGTGTGTGATTCCCAACAGCTAGGAAAGATGAGAGAGGACAGGAAGAGACAAACACTTGTTGAGCCCCTAATAGATAGGAACATTATCTTATTTTATTATTGCACTTCTTCTGTGAGGTATGGCTCAGAGAAACAGAGCGAGTGAGTCATGACCATCCAGGCAGTAAGAGGCAAAATCCTACTCTGTCTATCTCCGAAAGCCATTCTCTGCCCACCACAGCAAGGCACGAGTATCAGAGAAGAGGAATTTTCACAAGTGGACCCATATGCTCATTTATTCAGAGGAATTCTGAGTAAGGGGATGGAGCTGCAGCTCTGAGGTCTTTGGCTGACTTGTCCCTGAGCTTGGATCAGGCTATGACAGGCTGAGTCTTGAGGGCTGAGGCTGCAGAGCAGCAGCACCTCCTCCTGAGCGCCCCAGTGGGGAAAGGACAGCAGCTGTTCATGGGGAGCTAAAGAGGCATTTACCAAAACAAGCAGGACTCTGCAAACATGCAAATGCATTAAAACAAACAAACAAGGGAGGAAAAGAAAGAAAAATAAGCAGCAACTGTCAAGAGCCATGGGATGTTTTCCTTCATTCTCAAAACACCAAAATAAGTAGCATCACTTTTTATAGCACAAATTTCAGCTGGTTGTAAGAGAAACATCCCACTTTACCCTCAGCTGTTTCCCAGGTAGTGAAAAGTACTGTTTCTCCCCTCCCCTTCTTGTCCTCCCTCCCACAACCTTTCCTCTTCTCCCTGCATCTCTCCTTCTCTCTCCTCTCCCTTTTCTCCCACCTCTCCATCTCTCTCTCTCTCTCTCTCTCTCTCTCTGTCTCTCCTCCTGAGAGCAGTGTGATGCCTACTGTGCTGCCTTGGGAGGAGTCCTATAGCAAAACCAGTTTGGGTAATGTGTTCTACCCTAGCTTCAGGGGTCTCCAGTCTCTTTGCAGTACTTGGTATAAATTCGGAGACCCAAGAAAACAGGATCAGTTTTCAAAGGAGAGGTCCAGTTGTGCAATTCTAGTCAAATCTCAGCCCCACACCAAGTTGTGGAAAGGAGAAAAGGTGGGGAGGGGAGCACAGTGGTGGGGTGTGGGGTGGTTAACAGGCTTCTTTATTGAGAAAAACTACAGTGGTGATGTTGAGGCTCCAGTATTTGTCTCTCACACACACATAAACACACATGCACATATATCATGTTCATCCACCCTTGTGGTTCTTAACAGAAATTGAACAGTTTATTATAAAATTGAATGGACCATGTATTTAGAAAAGTAACTTCCTTCCCTCCTCCCTCCATTTATTCTTCTTTCCTTTCATCTTCCTTTCTTCCTCTCACCTCTTTTTCACATTCTCTTTCTTCCTTTATCTCAAACTCTTCCCCATTTCTACATGCTGGTCCATTCAGATAAAGGCAGTTCTGATTGAGAGCTAAATTTTAGAAGGCCAACTTTGGGGGGAAACAAATTCTTCACATGGCTAGATTAACACTTTCAGCCACAGAGAACTTAGACTGTTGTTTGTTGGTTGGGGGTGGGGGTCCCCAAAGACCGGAGCCAAGTATTTCTAGAGTCTGTGCCCTGATGAGACCCCATGTGTGGAATATCCCATTACATAATGATACAGGGATTCATAAGTAGGATTTGGAACACCGAATGAAGCTGCTCTTGGCCAGAGACCACAGATTGCTCAGATCGCTGCCATAATCTCATTCAACTTCCCCAACCCGCAAAGGAATTAGTGCCTCTCAGCATACTGATTGAGAATCACATCTGGGGAATATAACTGCAAATGGAACTGCTGTGCCTAAGCATGTGTATGTCTTTGACTATGCCGAATACTGCCTGACTCTTCTCCAAAATATTGTCCAATTCACAGCCCCATCAGTGATCTACCAGAGTTCCAGTTGCTCCATATCCTTGGCAATGCTTGAGATTACCAAAGACTACTTTTTCCTATTTTTCTCATTTCAAAGGGCTCTGAAATTATAGATCTCTGTTGTTTTGTTCTCATAAAATCATGAGGCCTGAAGGTGGGGAGGGCTCTCAAAGATTTCCTGGTTCTGTGCCCTCATTTGAGGATGAGAAATCTAAGGTCTAAGCAAGAGAAGTGATTCACCTAAAATCACCCAACAAGTTAGGAGGAAAACCAGTATTGGAATCTAGTTCTCAGGAATCCAGTTATCTTTCCTCTCCATCAGAGATTTCAAGACTGGTGTTCAAGACCATATTAGTCCATAAACAATCTCTCTTTGGCCTCTATTAGTTATCTTCTTTAATTACTTGCCAACATTTAAATATCAGGAGAGTTCATATTAAAAACCAGAATTCTTCTTGGACCTCTTTAAAGAAATGAGAAGCTTTGAAAACATCAGGCCCTCCATCCCACTAGGCAGCCTTCGACTGGAGCAAAGCACTCTGCTCTCTGACCAGGCACATACCCTCTCCTCGACACACCCCACTCAGCTCACCTGAACCCTGCAGACCACTGAACTTGCATCGTCTAATCTTCAAAATCTTGCCTCCATACCACACCACAATACTGGCTCCTGGAAATCCAGGGTAAAGAACCTTTTAGGATCATTCCCCCAGTAGCCTCATTTCTGGGTAGAAAATGAGGTCCTAGCACAGTAGCTCTTTCACCGTTTCACTTCCTAAGTGAACTTGCAGAATTGATGCCAAGAACAGTTTTCCCTGCATTTCCCAATGTGGAGCACGTGTCTTTTTTGTTGTCCCCATCTGAGCAACCCAGAATGATTTATAAACAGCCTTTCTGTTATTATTTCTGCTTCCCTATGGCATAATTGCAGCTAAGTGGCAGGGCACAGCAGTTATACTGTGAGTCGTGAGTCGAGGAACAGAACCAGGAGAGGAACCCTTGTCAGCCCTTTAACTTCTGGCTTTATGCAGGTTCCAGAACTCTCCAGGTATCCTCTGTTATGCATGACTGGAGTCCGTTCTTATTGACAGTGGAGACAGCAGTGTGGGGGTTGGCTATTGGATCAGATATGGTTTTACCTCTATGTGGAACTTGAGTCCATAGGTAAATACATTACACTTGTAGATAAGAAGAAAAGAAAAAAAAAAAGTTATTTAGGTATCTGATTAGCTCTGCACCCCAGGGACCTCCACTTTTGCCCAGGTGTGAGAATTTGGTCTATAGAATTACCTGCATCCTTTCCCACTCGTCCATCCAATCAGCCACCTTTCTCCCTTCAGAGAAGTGTCTTCATTTTCTCCTTCTTTTGTTATTTTTATTGACTTCCCATGACTGTTATTAAATCCTTCCCTCTTTTTTTTAATGAAGCAGCAGAGCCTTTTCTTTATTTTGTTTTCCTTGTTTTGTTTTTTGTTTTTGTGTTTCAGAAATGACAGGGCTGTATCACAGAGTTATTTGAGAGGGTCAGTCAGGGTAATGTTTATCATTTTTGGACAGTGTGTTCACACAATCTTTTCCAACCAACAGGATAGCAAAGAAAAACGAGCAGCGACTTAGGGGACAGACTGGCAGATCTCCACTGGAATTCTGTCCAAGCTGAGTGCCCTTGGGCAAGCAATTTAAAAATCTTAGTCCTAGTTTCCTGTTCTTGAAAATGGGAATAATATCACTACCTCAAGGAGTTCCTGTGTGGAATGCAAATAAGGTGATGTAGGTGAAACAGAGTGGCCAATGCCTGACACATATTACCTCCCTTATCCCTTTTCTTCCTGTTTTCAAGCCTGCAGGCCAGGTGCAGACAGATGTGCTGAAAAAGCAGGATGCCTCAATCCCTGAAGTGTATTCTGGAAGGCAGTAGTCCTAAGAAATGTCCCATGAAAAAAAATGTGATCAGAGTTTAAAAAATAACGTGTACCTTAGCCCCTTCTGGAAATTTTCAATGGGTTATCCAAATTATTGAGAAGTCCTGCAACTAAGAAAACTAACTGGTTTCATTAACTCAGTGCTACCCCTACTGATCTGACCATGAGATCTTTTGGTCAGGTGATCCATGGGACCAAGGACTTTTTTTTTTTTTTTTTTTTGAGACAGAGTCTTGCTCTATTGCTGAGGCTGGAGTGCAGTGGTGCGATCTCAGCTCACTGCAAGCTCTGCCTCCCAGGTTCATGCTGTTCTCCTGCCTCAGCCACCCGAGTAGCTAGGACGACAGGTGCCCGCCACCACACCTGGTTAATTTTTTGTATTTTTAGTAGAGACGGGGTTTCACCGTGTTAGCCAAGATGGTCTCAATCTCCTGACCTCGTGATCCGCCTGCCTCGGCCTCCCAAAGTGCTGGGATTACAGGTGTGAGCCACCACGCCTGGCCTGTTTTTTCTTTTGTAGCAAAAAGAGACAGAGAGACTCATCTTCTCAAGTAGCTCCATAGTTCCAACAGCATTTCTCTCACTCTCTCTTTTTTTCAAATGTTATTTATTTATTTATTTATTTTGATACACAGTCTCACTTTGTTTCCCAGGCTGGAGTACAGTGGTGTAATCTTGTCTCACTGCAACCTCTGCCCTCCAGGTTCAAGTGATTCTTGTGCCTCAGTCTCCCAAGTAGCTGGGATTATAGGTGTGCACCACCACTCCCAGCCAGTTTTTAAATTTTTACTAGAGACAGGGATTCACCATGGTGGCCAGACTGGTCTTGAACTCCTGACCTCAAGTGATCCATCTGCCTCAGCTCCCAAAGTGCCGAGATTTCAGGTGTGAGCCACCACACCTGACCTCAAAGCATTTCTCATACATTGGCCTTTCTAGTCTACAAACACACCAAGCTCCATCCTGTGCTGGAATTTTGTACCTGCTCTTCCCTCTGCCTGGTTCTGCCTCTGCCCCAAACCTGTGTATGGTTTATCCCTTCATTTTATCCAGGTAGTAGTTCAGATGTCCCTTCCTCATGGATCCTTCTATAAAGTGCCTTACCCCTCTCCACCACCTGTCACTCTCTATAATTTCACCTTGGTTTAACGCCCTAACTGCATGCATCATTATCTGAAATGATCTCATTTATTACTTTTCTTTGGCACACACCCTTCCTCCTGAAATACATAGATAACAGTCATCTTGTTTATCCCCTCCGTCCACTATATTCCCAATGTACAGAACAATGTCTGGTGCTCAGTAAAGCCCCCAGTGAAGGTCTGTTTAATAGATGAATCAGTGGGTGATGTTTTACCCTGTTGACAATCCTAAGAAATAAATTATTTTATTACTTCCACTTTACAGATAACGAAACTGAGCCTCAGGATGTTATATAAATTTCCGAAGTCAAACAACTGTTAAATGGCAGAGCAGGGGCTGGAGCCCAGATTTCCCTGATTGATAAACCTTGTGCTCCTTCTACCCTAGAAAATGAAGCATTTCAGATACTCATTTTCTTGTGAAGAACTTAATGCGCACAAAATAATTGGGGAAGGCACTGTTTATACTTTAATGGCTCTGCAACTTAAAGAAGAAAATTATCTTTCCCTCTGGGTCTTCATAAGAGCCCAGGTATCTTCTGGGAGTGCAGAGTAAGAATGCCCAAACTGCTAGGCACAGGTCAGAAGAACAGCTTGGGAGCTAGTAGCTTACAGAGTAAATATATTTAAATTGGAACCATGTGGTTCCTTCCCCTGGTGCTTACACAATGTGAACAGATGCATTGTTTGGTGTCAAAGCCCTTGTGTTGACTCCACAGTTACAGCCTCTTTGAGGTCTCCACATGGTACAACGCTGAGGCTGTCAGGACTAAGAAAAAGGGCTGAGAATTGGAGTTGTCTCAACAAGTGTTCCTTAATGCCAGTTGCCCTGCATTTCAGAAGGAGAGTATTGGAGAACTGCAAAGCTCCCATCAGTGAGGGTCTGAGACCTAAATTAAATGCTTGTGTTTTTCTGGGTATTTAGACAAGTACATTGGTTTGTGATATGTTTTGGAAGCTTTTAGCTCCCCCCGCCTCCAGACTTTATTTCTCACTATGCTTTTGAGCAGAGGATAGAGAACAGGAATAGGTCACAGTAAAACCCTTAGTTGGGTATCGTGAAACTGAGAGAAAACAAAAACAAACAAACAAACAAAAAAAAGTGCAAAACTTTTCTGACACTGGTTTGGCCAAAATGTCTCCCTGTCTTCTAGATAAAAACGGGAACATAAAAGCCTTGAGGTTCTGGATGCAAATCTACCCATCTGGGTATACAATAGGCCAGGTGTTGGGGGTAGACACAGTCAGAGAGGCAAAAGTCAGAGAAAACTGCCCCTTAGAAGCTTTTAGCATTAGGCAGAATCAACCTCTTTAAAGTGTTTAAGAGCTATTGCAAGGCACCATCACCATTGGTTTCTTGCCATTTAGGAAACATCTGCAAGGAATTTTTATTGGCACTGCAAAGTACACCAAGATGAAATAGGCATTTTCTCTGCCCTCAAGGACATTCTAGTCCAGAAACACGGGACAAGGTTAACAACAAGGCCTTTGGAGTCACCTCTCTGGATGAGCACTTAAACAAGTAACGTAATCTTGCCAGTCCCCAATTTATCCAACTGTAAAATGAGTAACACTTAGCTCATAGGGTTGTTGTAAGGATGGAGTGAGCTCACGTATATAAGCAATCAGCAAATAGTAACTAATATTATTGAGTGCTTGCCTAACTGTAATACAAGGGGAATGATAATCCAAGAATGAGGATTTGATGCTGTTTCTGTTTGCATCCTTAAAGATTAGCCTGCAATCTGGTATGTTCCACTGGCACTGAGGAACTGAGTTTTTAATACATCAAACATGAGGCAACAGCCTTAGAGAAAGAAGGGTAGAATACCCATGAGGGTGCTTGCCGAGGGACACAAGGGAAAGCTTCCTATGGAAACTTGCATGATGCTTAGACCTAAAGAACGGGTGGAATTCAGACTGGAAGAAAGGTAGAATTCAGAGTTGCAGCAAGATGCAAGTCATAGTCTCCGTACAACTCCACTAATGATGTGTAAGTTACTTCACAGTTTATAAAAGACTGCTACCTCCATCATCTCAGTTGAGTCTCATGGCTGTATGAGGTTGGCCAAATTTGAGAGTATACTGAATCTCAGAGATGTGATGTACCTTGCCAACTAGGTAATAGAGCATAGGTGTATTTATAACATCAGCTACCACTTTTATTTATTTATTTATTTATTTATTTATTTATTTATTTATTTATTTTGAGATGGAGTTTCACTCTTGTTGCCCAGGCTAGAGTGCAATGGTGCAATCTCAGCTCACTGCAACCTCCGCCTCCTAAGTTCAAGCTATTCTCCTGCCTCAGCCTCCTGAGTAGCTGGAATTACAGGTGCCCACCACCACGCCCAGCTAATTTTTTTTTTTTTTTTCTTAGTAGAGACAGGGTTTTACCATGTTGGTCAGCCTGGTCCTAAACTCCTGACCTCATGGTCCGCCAAACTCAGCCTCCCAAAGTGCTGGGATTACAGGCGTAAGCCACCGTGCCCGGCCCAGCTACCACTTATTGAGTGCTTAGCATATGCCAGGAGTTCTGCTATGCATTTTTTTCTAAACTGATTTAATTCTCAAAATGGTCCTTGTAAGTGGGTACTCATAAAATACAAAAAGGGCCGGGCGCGGTGGCTCAAGCCTGTAATCCCAGCACTTTGGGAGGCCGAGACGGGCAGATCATAAGGTCAGGAGATCGAGACCATCCTGGCTAACACAGTGAAACCCCGTCTCTACTAAAAAATACAAAAAACTAGCCTGGCGAGGTGGCGGGCGCCTGTAGTCCCAGCTACTCGGGTGGCTGAGGCAGGAGAATGGCGTGAACCTGGGAGGCGGAGCTTGCAGTGAGCTGAGATCTGGCCACTGCACTCCAGCCTGGGAGACAGAGTGAGGCTCCGTCTCAAAACAAACAAACAAAAAAGAGTTTTTGCTCAACTTGGTGCCTGATAGAAAAATTCAATAAATATTCACTGTAATCATGATGATCCCCTTCTCACAAATAGAAAAACTGAGGCTATTCAAGGTTTAAATCTTGATAATGTACAAAGCTTTCAACTGGCAAGATTTGAACTCTGGTTTGTCTGTTGCCATACCTTGTGCTCTTAATGAGAAATTTTATTCACTGCCTCTAGGGTCATCTTTACCCTAGCCAGCACCTCTTTCTGTGCACAGTCTCAAGCCCCCTGAAATCTTGGAGAAAGAGGCTCTTAGCCTTTATCTTCCAACTGAGTGTGGCTGTCCTGTGAGGAGACTCCTTCTTCCCCTTTTGTTTCTTTCCTCCCCAGCTGCGTGCACTTCGCATGTGAGAACACTGACTGCCCAGAGCTGGCTGTGGAGAATGCTTCTCTCAATTGCTCCAGCAGCGACCGCTACCACGGCGCCCAGTGTACTGTGAGCTGCCGGACAGGCTACGTGCTCCAGATACGGCGGGATGATGAGCTGATCAAGAGCCAGGTATGTGCAGGTGCTGAACTCAGAGCCTCTCTGCAGCCCAGAGAAGGCTTACTGGGTGTTGAACATGTTCTCTGCTAAATACCCAGCAGCACTTAAAATAGTGCTGCCACACAGTAGGTGCTCAATAAATATTTATTGATTAAATGAATGAGTGAATGAATCAATTAACCAAGCAAGCAGTCTGGAATCTCTAAGAAAAAGGGTTCTTGTGCTGACTGGTGTTCTACACAATACTTGCCAGTGTTTTTGTATAGGTTGCAAATCTCCAAGACCATAGGGCTGAGTATTTTGGAATGAATATCTTACAGTCAGAACCCTGACATAATTGAATGGGCTGCTTTAGGACGAGGTGAGCCCTGTCAATGAGATGTTCATTCATTCACTAATTCATTACAAAGCATCTGTTCACTGGAAATTGGATGCTATACTAAGTGCTAAAGAAGAGGAAGCCGTTAAGACAAACCAAGTCCCTCCTCTGAAGGAGCTTCATGCCTAGTGGTGGAGGGAAAGTCAGACAACTCATTAATAATGACCGCACTGTGTGATAAATGTTGTCAAGGGAAGTGTAGGGTGTTGTGGAGGTACAGGGAGATTCATGGGAGGTGCCTGGGAAAAGTGACATGGATCAGCAAAGGGGTGTGTGTTGGGGAGAAGGAAGAAATATATAAATATATGCACTAGGCACAGGCATGGATAGTATGTGGAAGCACATTGATGAGGAGAAAAAAAAAAAAACATGCCACAGATTGTTTGTTTGTTTGTTTTCTTTTTCTATACTCACCCAAGCAATGAGGCTGGAAGGGCCAGCTGAATCCACTGGTGCAGGGCCCTGTCGGTTTTGTCAGGAAGTGTGGGGTTGATCTTTAGGACAACAGGGAGCTGTTGCAGGAAGTGACATGGTCAGATCCTGGTGACAAAGTCTCTTCTAGATACTCTATGTAGGTGTAGCTTGGAGTTCAGCAGTAAGACTGGTAGCAGGGAGACCCCCTCAGATAGTCATCAAAGGAGTCATGGAAGATAGGACGTGTCCTGCATGAGATTAGTGGTAGTGAATGATTTGGAGTGATGTGACAGAATGTTCCTTCAGCAAGATGGTGCTATAATGTCCCAGGTGGGGCATGGGGGAGTGGGACAGGTTGTCCTGGGATTTGATGATTTCCGTCAGTAAATGTAGCATTTTCCAGGGCTGGCCAGTGGACTTTGCCTTCAAACTGCAAGCACACAGGGCACATTCCTTATTGTTGGGAATGCCTATTTGTACAGAACTTCTGGACTTGCTCTTCTTAGACACCTACTTCTGTGTGTCAGACTTGGCAGGCCTGAACTCCTGTAGAAACAATGAAACTATTTTGGCAGTGAGGGACCTCAGTCAAGCACACATCCCTTTGATGTGTGCTTAAGAGGGAAAATGTCCTTGCTTTTAAAATCCCAGATCAACATTTGGCATCTCCAGTCTCTAGGATTTAGTGGCGTCCTCCTTGAATGAAAGCCTCCAGGCTGCAATGATTATCCATCCCTTGGCTCCGTAGCACGGCCTTGCTCTCCGCCCAGCTCTGCCATCTTGTAGTTCGGTTCAAATCTCCATTTACTCTTTCATTTTTCCTAGGCTTTTTCTGACTTTGTGCCTTTCTCTCTTGACTATTGAGCCACTAAATCTCAGAGTAGGGAGTCGATCTTTGAGCAGTTCTTGAGTTCAATCCATCCATTTTGCCAAAGGGAGAACTCAAGTAAGGAAAGGAACTTGCCTGTGGTCTGATAACATGGAGGAAAAACATCCAGGTCTCCTATAGCCATGGAGAGTGCCTACTGTGTGCCAAGCACTACAACAGGTTCCTAGTAACTCCCCTAGAGCTAATAAAAGACACAAAAATCAACACTTGATGTCCTATCATTAAACTGTATTTCACAGTCTGTTTTGTGAAAGAAGTCATCATGCCCTTTGAGGTCTCAAAACCTCAAGATTCTCACAGTGAAATGGAAATCATGATCTGGGAGACTCTATAGACAGCAGTTAAGAGCATAGCCTTTGGACTCAAGTCCGACTTATCCTTTTTCCAGCTGGTTAACTTAAGGCTGATCATGTAATGTCTCAGAGTCTCAGTCTCTGTGTCTTTAATTGAGAACTGAAATATCTAAATCATGCAATTATTGGGATCATTAAAAGTGAGCTAACGTTAAACACTAAGCATTGGTCTCCTAGTACCTGGACGAGACTCTGAGCTGTCACCTTGGGAAGAAGGGTATTTCTCCACATCTAGGGCTCAGTCTGCCACTCCTCACTATGCACGCCTCTGCCTTTCAGATGGGACCCAGCATCACAGTGACCTGTACAGAGGGCAAGTGGAATAAGCAGGTGGCCTGTGAGCCAGTGGACTGCAGCATCCCAGACCACCATCATGTCTACGCCGCCTCCTTCTCCTGCCCTGATGGTACCACCTTTGGCAGTCAGTGTTCCTTCCAGTGCCGTCACCCTGCACAATTGAAAGGTATCAAGAACGCCTTCCCCAGCTCAGCCTTCCTCTGTCTATGGGAAACCTAGAGGCTACATCCAGGCTCTCTTTCTGGCTCTCAAACACCAAAAGTGGGATGGGGTTTTATCTGTGCTCCTGACTTCTTCCTACCAATTGTGTTTATGTAAACTGCCCTGCTGTGAAGACAAGAAAGAAAAAAGAGAGTACGGATAATTATGACAGTGAAGCCCTTTCCAAGACCTTGGAAATCTTGCAAAAAAGAGAAGAAAGAGAGGATAAAAGTGAAGGAGGGAGGGAAGAAGGAAGAGAGAAAAAGAAAAAAGAGTTGCATTTGGAATTGATGAAATGAATTCACTCGTATGATTAGGGCCAGTAAGCCTTACGAAGTGATGAAATGAATTCACTTGTATGATTAGGGCCAGTAAGCCTTACGAAGTATTATTCCCATTTCACACCAAGCCTCAGAGGGTTTAAAGAACTTGCCCAAGGCTGCACCATCAGTGGTGGGGACCATATTGAAGCCCAGGTCTGTCTTTCTCCAATGCTGGCTGCTACTTATCAAGAGGGGCCAGCTAGGCAGAGAAGAGCAGATATGGACAGGAAGCATCTGGCATCCTCCTGAGCGAGGCACCAGGGCTATTGAGGGGAATAAGACTCTGGCATACCAGAAGTCACATTTTAGAAAAAAGTGAGTAGCTGACCTGGGTGTCCTAGAATGCTGGGATTAGATGTGGAATGTATTAATAACTCCAGACTAGGAAATCACACTTCTCTCAATCAATCAGAGGCCTTTGGGAAAGGGAAGTGCATAAATTAGCATTGATTATTACAGCCCTCATTGTGGCTAATAATAATCGTTAATCAAAACAATGCATATCCTTCCGCTGCCAACTGTGGTTAGGGAAGAGTGACCTGGCTGGGGAGACAAGGCCTTAGGAGGACCATCATTCTAATAGTTGGTGATCCCAACTTTGCTTTTCCTTTGACTGGGCAAAGGTCCTGCTGCCTTGCTCTTGAACTTGATATTGCCACCTAATTTGCCCTCCTACCCTTATCTCAAGCCAGGGGGTAAAGAGGTGATCAATGTCACCTTTCCTTCTTTTACTTGCTTCCCTTTCCTCCTTTCTACATTTTGTTTTTCCTTTGATCATAACATAGTTTAAACAAAAAGAACAATAATTTTTTTAAAAAATCTTTTATTTTAAGTTCAGGAGTGCATGTGCAGGTTTGTTATATAGGTAAATTTGTGTCATGGAGGTTCATTGTACCGATTATTTTATCACCCGGGTATGAAGCCTGCCTTAATACGCTTTAGCCATTTTTCCTGATCTTCTACCTCCTCCCACCCCTTTCCCTGTGAATAGGCCGCAGTGTTGGTTGTTCTGCTCTATGTGTCCATGTGTTCTCATTATTTAGCTCTCACTTATAAGTGAGAAGACGGGGTATTTGATTTTTGGTCCTGCATTAGTTTGCTAAGGATGATGGCCTCCAGCTTCATCCACGTTCCTGCAAAGGATATGATCTCATTCTTTTGTATGGCCACATAGTATTTCATGGTATATATGTACCACATTTCCTTTATTCAGTCTATCATTGATAGGCATTTAGGTTGATTCCATGTCTTTGCTATTGTGAATAGTAAAAGCACTAATTTTAAACAGTCAATAAATTATAATGATAATGACCAGCTTGAAATCCCTTCTGCCCTCAGTTTTTGCCCCACCTGGCCCTCTCCTCTATTCGTACCTCTTGTTCTTCTTAATCTGTCTTATTCCTCTGTAACTTCTGTTAAAGTCTACCCCTTACCAAGTCAACCCCTCTGTTCCTTGCAATCTCCCTGTACCAGCCCTTGGCTAATGTAGCCTCTCGATTGACTGCTTGTCTTTATTCCAGTCCAGCTGGTGCATTTTTGTTTCCTCCAAACAATATAGTGGCCAATATTCTTTCACATTCTAACATGCTAGAGATGGACAAGAACTCAGAGATGGCTTTGGTTTAGGGACAAACAAGTTTGGTGATTTGTTCAAAGTCACAGGTAAATTCATACTTTATGCATTCAACAAATGAATACCAAGGACCTGCTATGTGCTCAGCAGTAGGCTAGGCTCTAGGAGTAAAGAAGGTACAAGATACAGCCCTTGCCTTAGGATCTAGAAAGTGCCAACAACATGAGGCAAGTGCTTAGAATACCAGATTGAAGGTCTGAATTTCTCTCCTTGAGTTCTGTTCTATGTTAATTTCAATCTTTACGGCACTCCAAAAGAGACTCGATCTCCTGGGTAATCTTTTAAATGAAGTAATAAAAATAAGTACCTCTCTTTTGACACTGCTACAAGTTCACAATTATTTTAATGCTCATTAGAGATTGGAATTTCCTTAGCCACACTTGTAGAAAGGCTGAGCAGGATGTATTTCTCTGCATTAAAAGATGAACAAGTGAACTTACAGAGTCCCAAAGCTTGATGGAACCTAATCTCTAATATCAACACCTCTACCAAGAGATATTACCCTCTACCAGGAATTTCAGGCTCAGACATGCCTTCACTTCATGTCTTGAATCATGTTCCCCCAGGAAATACAGTGGGGGAATGAGGGCAGAAGACATGGAACTGACAAAAGTCAACAGGTTCTCTTCTAAAGCCAGTTGCCACTGTGGGCAACTAGAGCTCAGTCCCTCTGGGAAACTCTGGGAGATGGTGGAGAACATGCCTCAGAGTTATTGCAACTCTGGAAACTGGAACATGAATCCAACAACTCCACCATTAGTTTAGTGGTGCTTCCAGGGGCATTAATTCCTTGGTACTTTAAACTCGCCCTACATATGGACAAAGTAAGCATCCATGACCAGTATAACAAGCCTCAGGCAGAGAGTTGGCAGTGCAGTAAGCATCTTTCACAGCGTACAGGCCAGTGCCAAGAAGACAAAGGAAGGGCACATCATGTATCATACGCTACTTTCTTCAAAGCCACATTGTAGATGCAGGGTAGTGGCTACAGCTGGTGCACGGAAATACTGCCCGGCTGAAAACTCTCTTGGAGTTTGTTGCAGGGATGGGAGGACATATCCATGGTCCTGAATCACCAGTGCCTGCTTTAGCTGTGGTGCACTGCTAACTCATATTCACCCTCTTCCAGAAAGCACATTTCTGGTTTGCATTTTCTCTCTTGATTAGCATTTTGGAATCTTTATGTTCTCCTGTCACAGAAGAACCATGACTTTCACTTCATAATTTACAATATACAAAGGTAATACAATGTACTTTTTTAGAGTCCCAACACCTTTTCCGCAGATATGTTATCTCTCTTGGGCAATTTGAAGAGGGTGTGCTTCCTGTACTTTTTATACAGCTCCCCTTCTCACTAACCTTGTGCTTTACCTGGGCACCCCAAAGCAATGACTGCTCCGATTGCAAGGGCAATGCAAAAAGAAGTTTGTAGACCCTGGTATTCTGGATGCTTCTATGCTTCTATGGAAACCAAATGAATCACCTTTCTGCACACTTTACTCTTTTTACTTGATGTTAAAATATCTATAGTTGTCAGTCTCACAGTTTATCAATGTGGAATCCCCTCTGGGGTTTACAGACACCAATCTGCCTTTTGCTAACCGGATGAATCATACTGACGAAGAAGAAAAATGACAAAAATGAGAAGGAGTAAGTGGAGAAGCATATATAAAATTGCAAAGTACTTTCTCCCCTTTCTTCCTTTTCCTGCTTTTTCTTCATAGTACTTGGCACCTTCTGGCACGCTAAGTAGTATACTTTTTAGGATAACTTATTGTACTCCTCCCTGTTCCACTAGATTACAAGCTTCAAGAGAGCAGAGCTATTTCTATTTTGTTTTATTTTATTTTGTTCACTGCTTTTCCTTCAACATATAAAAGTATCTGGTGCAGAATAAGCACTAAATAGATGTTGGTTGAATGAATGAAGACTTCTGTGAAGATTCTTTCAGAGCTACTAATGAAGATGAAAAGAAGAAGGAAAGTGGGAGGAAGTGGGGAAGTGAAGGAAGGAAAGGAGGGAAGAAGGAAAGAAGGAAAAAAGTTAAGAAGCAAATGAAGACATTGACAACACTTTCATGGGCACTTTTCATAAATGTTGTTTTATTTCATCTTCTGAGCACCCTGAAAGGCAGAAGCAATTGTTTGCTTTTCACAGATCGGAAAATTGAGATTTGATGCTTCCAGAATGAATAATAAAAGCCCTGCTGATCATATGTAGTAGCCAACTTCCCATTAAAAACAACCATCTCTGTAGTTAGACAGAATTTGTTTTGAACCTCAGTTTTGTCTTTTGCCAACTAGAATAACTTGGTCGAGTCACCTCTTTCTGAGTCTTCATTTCCAAATAAAGACTGTCATACTAAATGCACTGTTTATTGTGAGAATAAATGAGATTGCATATCAGAAGCCCTCGGTACACAGTAACAGCTCAATAAGTCCTCGGTACACAGTAACTGCTCAATAAATGTCAGTTTTCTCCCTACCACTCCACCCCTCCAACCTGCAACTCCCTGAGCTTCCCAAATGCTTCAAGCCCTGGTTGTCAACACCATTCAGTAATAACCAGGAAGAGGAGAGTTTGGTGGAGAAATACAAGTTTAGGCCCTCCTCTATTTGTCTCGGGAAGGTTTTAGGCAGGCTGTGCCTCGATAATATATGAGCTGGCAGTGAAAAGCCTAACTCCCGTGTTTTACTTTTATTTGCAACGTTCCCCTTCAGACCAGCTTCCCGATGGCAATCAGCACTCTGTCAGAGCTGGCACAGGCTACGGGGGAAGTGCTGCTCTTTCAGCTGCTTTGGCAAAGCTTCACTGAGCACCAGGACCTGAACAGAAAATCAAACCTCCTGATAACACAATGCTGTCATTTCCAGGCATTGCTGTTGGGAGCTGGGGGAGGTGGTAAGCAGGACAGATACAGGGGTGCTGGGCCCAGGGGGAGAGTGGCAGCTTGACGTTATACAGTTGACGTTATACACTCACTGATATCAGAGTATGCTGTAGTTTCTGGTATGAGCTTTTGCTGGCAACTATTAGAAGGCAAGTTCCTCCATCTCTGTGTTCAGATGCCCACTTGTAAAGTAAGAAAGATGGATTCAAGGATTGTGAATGTGTCTTTTCTATGCAGCAGAAGAGGCTCAGGATCAGAAGTCAGAAGCCTTGGATTTTAATTCACTGTAGACATGGGGGTAATTCACTCCCCCCATTTAGATCTCCTCTTCTTTGTGGCAGCTCTCTTGATCTCCCTAGGCTCCTCAGTTGGAAGTGGAAGGGGTTGGAATTCCACATAAGGGATCTCCTGGTTTGTCAAGTCAGCTAAAATCCAAGTGGCTATGCATTAGCTTGGCTAGCTTGGCTATCAGAGACTCCTCCCTCCTCTATCCCTGCTTGCCCTTGTCTTCCAGGCAACAACAGCCTCCTGACCTGCATGGAGGATGGGCTGTGGTCCTTCCCAGAAGCCCTGTGTGAGCTCATGTGCCTCGCTCCACCCCCCGTGCCCAATGCAGACCTCCAGACCCCCCGGTGCCGAGAGAATAAGCACAAGGTGGGCTCCTTCTGCAAATACAAATGCAAGCCTGGATACCATGTGCCTGGATCCTCTCGAAAGTCAAAGAAGTAAGTGGGGTTGGAAATGCAAACTCATGGGCTCTGGGAGGACAAGAGTTAGGTTCAAATGCCTTGCACTCATTTCTTCACTGGAGGCAATGCCTGCCATTCATCCCATTCTGTTCTGTGAGAAGCTAGAAGGATTTGTTAATAATATTAGCTTTGGGTCAAACAGAACAAACTTTAAGTTTCAGCTTGGCTGCCTAATGGCGATGTGATCTCAGACAAGTGACTTTACTTCTCTGCACTTCCTTTTTTTTTTTTTTTAAGCAATAAGAAGGGTATGATAATAACAGTTACAACGTAAGGTTCCTATGAAGAACAACTGAACACGTGCATGTAAAGTGTTCACAACGTGTTTTGCACATAGTAGTTGTTCAGTAAATGGTGGATAATCATAGCATCATGGTTCTAACACCCATCAGAACACTCTGTAAAAAAGGGGAGAGAACCTGGGGCTGGAAGGGCCTGAGTTTTGTGTCAATCTACATGTAGCTGGAAGCCTGACATTTCTGCCTGCTCTTGCTAAAAGAGTTCTGTGGATGAATTATCCTTAATCCCTACACAGGCCCCACCACCACCCAATAGGTCAGGTGGGGAATCAAAAATAGGAAATAGGAAATGGGGGCCCAGCTGGTGGTGTTCATGCAGGGCATGGATCTAGCCAATTGGTCTTTGAGATGTCTCCTCTTTGATCCTTTCCTTGAAGACGGGCCTTCAAGACTCAATGTACCCAGGATGGCAGCTGGCAGGAGGGAGCTTGTGTTCCTGTAACCTGTGACCCACCTCCACCAAAATTCCACGGGCTCTACCAGTGCACTAATGGCTTCCAGTTCAACAGTGAGTGTAGGATCAAGTGTGAAGACAGCGACGCCTCCCAGGTAAGCGTCCTGGAACTTGAGGTTGATACCATGGTCCCTTTCCTTTCTGCTTACCAAAAACTAGCCTATACTTCAGGAACCACTTTCTCCAAGAGACTGTCTAACTAGGCTCAAGTTGTATAATGGCAGTGTCAACAGTGCAGAAGTTAAGAAACTGGGCTCTAATTATCTACTTTCATAATCTCTCTGAACCTCATTTTCCTACCTGCAATACCATATTTTATTTGCTCAGAGATTCTTAGCTTTGAATTTTTTTAAGCATTGGAACTTTTATGAAGGAAATCATACATGGAATCCCAATGTATGAAGTTGATAAAAGTTAAGTTCCTCAAACAGGAATGGCCAGGGCTCTTTTGCCAGTTTGCTACCACCATTACCACCCATGTTGGTCCTTGAAGTATTTAAAATCACAAGACTGCCACTATACTTAGACATCAATTGGCTCCTGAAGCATAAGGAAAAAGGGGACCATATTTAGATGAGAAGTACAGTTTTGAGAACACCGTGGAAGAAAGGAAGAGCAGAAGGAGAAAGGTTTGAATTTTATCTCAATGCACATGTAACTGAGAGCAAGTCCAACACTTCTGCCTGCCTCTGCTGAAGGAATTTTCCTCAAATCCTACACATGCTCAAAAGGACAGTATGGTAATCAAGAATAGGAAAAAGAAACAAAAGGCTGAAAAAACCTTAAGTCCACAAGGAGCTCCATCTCCATCAAAGCAACCATGTAGAGTTGATAACCCAAGTCCTGTGTTTCACAGGTGTGCAAGGATCATCAGCCAGGTGGGGACAGATTTCAGTGCTGGCATCATCTTCAATCAGTCTTTATTGGTCTTTGTCATTTCATATTAGCCTCCAAATACCAGGCACTACCAAACCACCGTTCTGAATCCCTCTCACTCCCTCCACATCCAAGCAATTACCGAGTCATACCCATTCTCCCACCACAGCGTCTCCTGAAGCTGTTCTCTTTTGTCCCCAATGCCACTACCCTGACTCAGGCCAACGTCATCTCTTTGATGAGCCACCATGCAGCTTCTTGATCATTTTCCTGTTTTCATTGCTGTGCCTCTTTCCAGTACCTTCTTCACATTTCAGCCAGAGTGATTTGAGCAATTATGTTAATCTCTCTGAACCAGGAGCCCCCATCCCTTAGGATAAAGTCCCAACTCCTTAGGTTGGCATTTAAGACCCTTCCCCCATACCAATAAGATGGATCTTCCTTCCCCACCTCTGCATTCTCTACCTTAAAAAGAGTTATCCTTGTACCTTTTTCAGCTGCCTGACACCTCATCTTCCTTCGCAATTTAGCCTAGGCATGCTTTCCTGCGGGAGCCCTTCCTCAATGTCCCTTCCACTGCTGGGCTCCGTGGCCCTCCTCAGGTTTCCCCCATGCCCCTCCTCAGATTCCCCCTCACAGCATTGGCCACACTGCGTTGTCACTGCCTGCTTTCATTCCACATCCCCACACTAGGCTGTGAAACAGTCCTTCACTGCATCTGCACCCGTCCTTGTGCCTTCAGCACTTAGGACAGTGCCAGGCACCTAGTAGGTACTCAGGAAATGTCACCAGAACTAAGGGCAGGAGGAAGGACCACAATGAACATCAAAGGCAGGTTCCTCCTTTTACAGGTGAGAAAACCAAGACTCAAAGAGGTTACTCAACTCCCCATGGTGACACAGCTGGCATCAGCCGAGTCACAGTCAGAATCCAGGTTCCCCTGTCTCCAACTGTAAATGGGCTGAGTCCAGTAGGCACCACCTGAGAATCCTGCTCTCATACATTCATGGCATCTGTGTCCATTCATGGGAGTCATTCCCATCCTTGACTGCCGGGGAGGCAGAAGCCAGTGCCGGAACAAACAAAGGCTAGAAATTACCATGGCCTCTTGCAGGCCGATCAGCTTCCCTCTCACTCCCTTACATAAAACTGTTGCTAACAGTTACCCAAACTGATGAGCCAAATAATATTCTGGCTGCGGTCATGTTATCAAACTGAAACTCAGCCTGCCTGGGGCCTTCCAAGTAACTTTCATGGCCAGTTTGTATTTAAAGGAGAAGAAAATGTAAATGTATCAGATGACTCAAGCAGCTCTGTTTGGCAACTAACGGAGAGGCTAGTCGCAAAGGAGCAGGGTATTGCTCGTCTGCTTAAAGAATGAGGGTGTGCGTGCCAAATGGACTCCTAATACAATTGACATTTCTACTTTGTACTGAAAATGAATTTCCTCTACCCTCAGACCAGGGGCCTGAGAGCCAAATCTAGTATTCACCTCAGATTCCCTCTTGCTGCCTATAAACATAGCAGAAATGCATGGCCCAGAGCATCTTGAATCAGCTTGTATGGAGCAGGGATTCTTTGCTTTCCAAACAAGTTTCAGATCCTGACGGGAAAGGACAAGGGCTATTGTAGGGGAGATTCACACACTCTCTTCCACTGCCACTAAAAGCAAATACAAACCTCACTTTATTCATTCTTTGGGAGCCAGTATAACACTGGATCTGTAGTTTGAGTTCAAATCCCAGCTTCATTACCTAGTCACTGGAGGCCAAGTTACTTAACTCTTTAAGCTTCACTTTCCTTGTATATAAAATGAGGAGAAAGAATACTACATACCTCGTAGTTTGTTTGTGAAGATTAAATGAGGTAATGAAAATAGAGCATGTCTATGGGACCCACTGGCCTTGTGCAGTGCAAAACCTATGCAATCATATGTGGTAGCCCTGGGGACTAGACAAATGAACTAGCCTGCTTTAAGGTCACTCCAGTGGTGAGACTCCCCTATGCTCTATGTGAGCTCCTGGAGGGCCTAGAAACACAACAGATCGCAACCTAACCCTCTGCTGGCTAGCTCTAAATACTGAGAAGTTTTCTGCTCTCTGCATATGGCTAGTCAGTTTTCCCAGCACCATTCATTAAATAGGGAATCCTTTCCCCATTGCTTGTTTTTGTCAGATTTATCAAAGATCAGATGGTTGTACATGTGTGGAGTTATTTCTGAGGCCTCTGTTCTATTCTATGGTCTATATATCTGTTTTGGTACCAGTACCATGCTGTTTTGGTTTCTGTAGCCTTGTGGTGTAGTTTGAAGTCAGGTAGTAGGATGCCTCCAGCTGTGTTCTTTTTGCTTAAGATTGTCTTGGCTCTATGGGCTCTTTTTGACTTAAAACCTAGATAACAGTTTGATAGGTGCAGCAAACCACCATGGCACCTGTATACCCATGTAACAAACCTGCACGTTCTGCACATGTATCCCAGAACTTAAAGTAAAGCAAAAAAAAAAAAAAAAAAAAAAAAAAAAAAAAAAAACTGAGAAGGAGGCACCCATCCTGCATGAGGCCAGAGTGTGGAGTAAAGAGACCAGCATGAGCCGTAGTCAAACCCAGTCCCTTGCTTAAATAAACCTGTAGAATAAATAGTACTGTAGCTCCTGTAGACCAGCACTTCCCAGTAGAACTTTCTGCCGTGATACAAATGATCCATATCTGTGCAAATGATGACCACTAGCCGCGTGTAGCTATGGAGCACTTGAAACATGGTTGCAGCGAATGAGCAACAAAATGTTAACTTTTATTTAATTTAAAATATTCAAAGTTGAAGGTAAATAGCCATACTTGTACAGTGGCTACCATATCAGACAGTCCAGCTCTAGCACTTATGGTATTCTTGTCTGTTTAAACCAGCACAGAGAACCTTAATGATATCAGCTTTCTTTGTCTTTGTTTTTGAGTGTCTAATGTGTACCAAGTTGCTGCTGCAGGCTTGCTTTCTTTTGACAGCTCACAACATACAGTTGGAAAAGAAACAGAATCCCCATTTTACAGATGCAGAAAGAAGGCCTGGGGAGGCTAAGTTCTTGCCTGTGGCGACAAAAGAGCAGGTGGTGGTCTTTCTGATCCCTAGCTCTGCTCTTTCCACTGCTCCCAACATTTTCAGGGCAGACCAGCAGCGAAAGGCAGAGATTTTATCCCCAGGGGGTGAGGAGCTACTCATCTCAGGGTTTAATGCAGCTCAGATGGCCCTAAGCTGGTTGATGAGATAACATAGGCCTGGCTCGCTGTGAGAAGCACTGTGGGGGCTTTATAGGTGATTCAGGGAGTGGCCAGCCTTGGGATGGGGACGGGGTCTTTGGAAGATGCATCAGCAGGGGAGGAAAAAAGCTAAAGGTGCTTTGTGGGCAAAGTGATGCACCTAATGATGGATTTCAGCAACTCAGCAGGAGCAAGAGAGAAAGAGTGTGGTGGAATCTACAACACACCCAGCTCATTGCACAGATCACAGAAGGTGTCTCTGAAAGCCTTTCTGCCACAAGGGGTGTAGACCTGCACTCTCCATTTGTGAGCCCTGCCAACGACGAGGTATAGCTCACATATGTGCAGTGCCTCAGCTAGGTTTTCATTTCCGGGTTGTTAAATGTTTGGCCAGCACCCAGGATGTCCTAGAGGAGTTCAGAAGAGTCACAGACCCATGTGATGTTAGAGGTAGGCAGGACCTCAGAGACCCCCACTGCAGCCCGCTTGTTTTACAGATGGGAGCCCTAAAGCCCAGAAAGGGAAAGAGACTTACCCTGAGTCGTACAAGCAGAGCCAGGTCTTAAACTACGTCACATCGTAATTCACACTTTCCACTCATCCTCCCTCGTGGGGCAACATGTCACCCCTGTACCTACCTTGGAGGATACAAAACGCATAGGAGGGCATTGACTGGGAACAGAGACAAATGATTCACAGCAGTTGAAATATAACGAGCACTTACTACGTGCCAGTCACTGGGATGAGCACTTTAGACTGATTGCTTCATTTAAGCCCCATGGCATCTGGCATTACTGCCCCATTTTACAGATGGGGAAGCTGGTGTAAACTGGTTTGCCCTGTCTTATACAACCAGATGTGGTGGAACTGACACTCTTGTTATTAAGTCAGCATGCCTCCAAATCTTAGCCATCTAGCTCCTGCACTTGCTGCCTGGGTTTTTCTTGCTCGGATGCTGCTACATTTCTTCCTGCTATTATTTTGTTTATTTTCGTGTCTTCTAAGGAGAAGAAACCTAATACTTCTCCCTCTTTCTTCCTCTTCTCTTCTTTTCCTTCATCCTACTAGGGTACAACAGCTTACAGTCAAGAGACATGGTTCTGACATTGGCAACCTCTGTGACTTGGGCACATTACCTCCCCTTTCTGGCTGCTGTCATTTCTAAAATGCACTGCTGGTGGGGTTGATTCTAAAATTCTCTTAGAGACAGTACAGTAGAGTGAGTAAGAACCTCATCTGACAATTACAGAGCTCAGTATGTGTGTTAGGCTTTAAATGCTTTATATAAATGGACTCATATGATCCTCATGATCACTCTCTCAGGTAGTAGACTCCATGCCCATTTAGCAATCAGGGAACTTGAGGCATAGAGAAGTTAAAGAACGTCCCCAAATCTACCCAGCTGGGAAGTTGCCAAGCTTGCATTTGAATTCAGGCAGTTTGACTTACACCCAGGCTCTTAAAACTATGACACGAGCATCATTCGAAAACTCACTTCTTTGCTTTCTAACAGTCAGTTCCCAAGTCTGCAAAAATAGTATAATTTCACTCTACTGTATTGTTCAAGTGATTTTTAAAGCACTGAGCATGTTATAGGTGTTTGATAATATTATTATATGCCTTCAGCTCTCTGTGGATCTGTGTAGCTAAAGCAGCAGGGGAGTTAGAGCTCAATATGCTCTTGTAAAAACAGATGCACAGGCACAGAGAGGCAAACTGTTTTACTGAGAGATATTCAGTCCTCTTATAAGAGATTTCACCTTAGCATGAAGAATTGTACATTTGGAGTCAAACATACTCAGTCAGTTCCCTGACAACACCCAGAAAAAGTACCCTCTGGTCTTCCCAGATTGCAGCTTCAATTATGCCAGATCTTCTCTGGTCAAACTAGACTCAGTCAGCAATAATCGACTACGAAGTTCTAAACCAGGTGGTAGGCAATTTCTGAATGCACTAGCATCTACTCTTAAAGAAGGATTTAAAAATCCAAAGAGGCTCCAGAAAGTCTGCTGTGCAGAGGGCACAGCAAGGGCAAAGATGTGGAGGTGGGAAAGCAAGAAAAGTTTGCAGGAGAAACAAAGCGATTCACTTGTCTAGAAGGAAGGATATGTACATAGCAAGAGATGGAGCCAGAAATGTCATCTAGATTCCACTGTAGAAGCCCTGAAGTGCCAACCTACCAGTATGCCTCGTTCTGAAGGCTAAGGTGTCTTAGCAAAAGGATGCTATATATTTTTAAAAGCAAATTTCGCAACACAAAGTACCAGATGAACTGGGCAGGAGAGAGATAAACCAATGGTAGCAAAACCAGTGCTTTATGCTCCCACCTTTCATTCATGGTGGGGCCTCCCCAGTGTGAAACTCCATGAGCAGACTCCGGCTACTTCTAATACATTCTCTGTTACAAACTAAGCTCTCCAGCCAGCCCTGGCCCAAGTAGTGCTGAGGTCTGCAGACCTTCAGGGGCTGGAAGCCAAATGCATCACAGGCCCAGGCCAAGGCTCCAGGAAATTGGGGTCAATTTCCTACTCCCCAGAGGGCCCAGGAGAATCATGGGGCCTAGAGCCTGGGGCTCTGAGAGGGAGAGTCTGGGTTCTTTGAAGCCACATGAAGCTGCGTAACTTTGCCATGAGCCCCTACAGAACCTCTGGGAGTGAACTCTGCAAGCCGCCTTGCAGCTGCATGCTCAAGATGGGCCACCCTTCTCCCAAGACCAGAGAGGTTTCCATTGCAATTGCACCCTCCTTCTGCCGGCACAGGAGAGGCCTGGAAAGGGGCCCCTTTCTCTTCCAATCCTGTATCTTTGCAGCTGTTTTCTCACATAGGGGAGCCTCAGCTTACATGAGTTCTTTTAAGGAGTTTATTCATTTTCTCATGCATTCATTCATAATTTATTCCCTCATTCATTCATTTCTTCATTTACTCACTTGTACATTTATTTCCTCATCCACGCATTCATTTATTTTCTTATTTCTTAAAGAAATACATTCTATCACTCTCCACCAATTCTTGTTATGAACAAACAAGAATTAAACAAACAATTCTTGAATGAACAAAAATGTCTATTAAGTGATGAATGAATGCACTGAGTGGCCTGGACCTGTTAGGCATTGTGGAAGACCCTGAGGATACAAGGTTGAATAGGACACCGACCTGGGGCTTGAGGAGCTCATTGTCTTGTTGCAAAACCGATGATAAACAAATAGGTAATGTCTTGTCAGAGACATTTAGGTAGTGCCCCATGCAGAATTGAGGTGGCACGAGAGCAGGATGGGTTGTGCCAGATAAGGTGTTTGCAAGGTAGACAAGGCGGGTGGGTAGGAAACATAGCAGACGGAAGGAGCAGTGAGCATGAAAGCACAACATATGATGCCTTCACGAATGCAGGCAATTTAAACTGAAGTTCAAGGTTGGTGGTGGTGCTCTGGAGAGCAAGAAACTGGAGAATTAGGCAGAATTAAGGCTGGGAGGGTTCTGGAGCCAGCACAGGAGTTTGCATGGAAGCTGAAGGTCACAGGAAGCCATTGCATAAATTTTTGCATTGGTGGAGCACAGCCAGCTCCTCTGGCCTCATGTCAAGTTTCTCATCTTATTATAAGTCTGAAAGGGGTAGAGAATATATAGCTTGTTCTTAGATCCTTCAGAATGTGGGTCCCCTGCACAGAAACCACCTGTGATTCTCCATTTCTTTTTCGTAGAGTCTAAACTACTTACGTTGGCATTTAAGGCTCCACACTTTATCTGTGTTACCAGCTCATCTTCCCCTTCTTCATGCCTTGAGTCATACAATTAGAACCACACCAGGCCCTCCAACATGCACCATGTTTTTCATTGTTTGCACATGCCCTTCCATCTTCCAGGAGTGTCTTCTGTTCCTTTTCTGCCTGTAATTCCATGCAGCCTTGAAAATCCCTTTCCATATATCATTTCCTCTAAGTGGCCTTCCCTGATTGTCCCCTCATAACCAGTTACTCTTCCTTGTGTACTCACAGCACTGGTATAATATTTAATCTGCCTCACTGAGCACAGTCACAGTGACATGGCTGGTGGCTCACATGACTGCCATTCCCACTAGCCCGCAGAGGCGGGCACTGGCTGTCTTCACTTCTGCACCCCACAGAGCTGGGCACAGATTGGACACTAAGGAATCTTACTTGAATTAACTTTCTGAAATTCGGAAGTTGGAAGGGGACTTCAAGAAGGGATTATGTCTTCAAGCTGCATTTGCCTAATGCTTTGCAGAAGATCGAGAAACTGTAGTTCCCTGTTTTAAAGAATTGGGAGGAAAGCACAGATATAAATACCCCCATATCACCCTCTTCATGCCATTATTGTTGGAATGGAATGGAATGGAATAGAATGGAATGGAATGAAAGAAAGAGAAGATCAGGAAAGGAAAAGAAATGTCTTGGAAGAAAAAGCTTCTCAACTAGACTCAGATTACTTAGTCAACATATGACAGAGCCCTGACATAGGATACTTTCTCACTATTTAAGAGGAAGCAAACTTTAGTGCTCCTCATTAACCCATGCACTTACTCTCTGTGTCAGTCAGGGAGCTGATGGGCTCCTACCCTCGCAATTAAAAAAAAACTCTCACACACAAATCAAAACTATAATTGGCTCTGATTGAAATTTCTGAAAGACTACTAAGCTTGGACTGGCATTCTGGAAGATCTTGAGCAAGTTTCTTCCCGGTCTGAGTCCTCGGTTTTCCAATATATAAAATGGAAACACACTAACAATACCTCCTTTTCAGGGTGGTTGAGTTTCAACCATTGTTAAGAAATTGTTTTGGAACACTTCAGAGCTCTGGAGAGATGAAAAATTGTTTTCTGTTTTATTCTGAATAGCTTATTCAATTGGGGCTGGTGTCTCTCTTGGTCCTGACTGTGTTTCTCTGTTGTTCAGGGACGTGGGAGCAACATCATTCATTGCCGGAAAGACGGCACCTGGAGTGGCTCCTTCCATGTCTGCCAGGAGATGCAAGGCCAGTGCTCGGTCCCAAACCAGCTCAACAGCAACCTCAAACTGCAGTGCCCTGATGGCTATGCCATAGGTATGGTGGGCCCAAGAGGGGAGCAATAGGAGGGGAAATTCCTTCCAGCAATTCAGGGCTAATGCCTAGGTGGGTCATTGAACACCCGGTCACATGAGTTCCTGCATAGGCACTATGGAAAGAGAGATGAATGAGTGTAGACCATGCCCTCCCAAAAAGAGAATCAGGGACAGGGATATGATGACCCAGTGGTGGGTAAGTGTAAACAGTTACACCAGAATACAGAAAAACTGTCAGGTGCCTGCAGGGGGGACACAGAAGACTCCCAGAGGAAGGGATGCTTACGTGGGGATTTGAAAAAGCTTGTCGGGGAAGAAATGCTATTTAGCAGGCAGAAGAAACTCTGTGACTGAGGAGCAGGAGTTATGAAAGCACACGTCACATTTAGGGAAGCAATAGTAGTCTAGTACAGCTGCTTTTATTATTAATTTTAAAATTTGCATCATACTAAACATTCATGAGTACCTGATATAGTTCAGGCCCTTCGTCAAGCACTTGAAAGGCATTATATCTTATTCTTGCAATAACCTTTAGTAGATGAGGGCATCAAAACTTGAGGGGATAATGGAACATGCTCCCAAATCCTGAGACCCATCCCATTCCAAAGCCTGACTTTTTCCCGTGGCATCTCAGCTGCATCCAAGATGAGCATAAACTGCATTTTCAAAATACTCTTTGTATGGTGACAGGCCAGCTCAAGAAATACACACAGTGAGGAGAGACAAGCTGGGAATGTATGCCAGGGATTTGCCTCGTTGAAACCAGGTATCTGGACGGATGCGTTAATCACAAGCACCACAGCTTTCCAGGGTACTCAGAGTGCAAGGAGTGTGACCTCATTTAAGGGCAGTGATGCTGACCTTTTGGGCTGATTCCCTAATTGACCATGATGAAAAGCCTAGGGAACTGAATGTCCTTTCTCCTGGCCAATATGATTTATGGAGCAATCGCCAGGGATGTCTGCTGTAGAAGGTTATCTGAATGTGCAGAGACCCAACATGATTTTCATCCAGCAAACAGAGAGTTATCACTGCGTGTCCAGAAGCAAGGCCTGTGGTTGGAGAGGGAAAGTTCATGGGGACTGTCCGTCCCTTTCTGAAGATGAAAACACATGCACTCAGATAGCAGAAGTTCTTCACCTTAACTTACAGTGGGAATCAGCACTCTTGCATTTAGCCCAAGACACTGGCTCCTGCATGGGTCAGAAAACACCAAAGCACATGATTGCTCTCACTGATGGTTTGGAAGGTACTTTAAGATCTTATACAGCCACCAATTCATCTTGTGTGTAAGTTCTTATACAGCATCTTGTAATGCTGACCAGGAGGGTTGCAGAGAGATGGGATCTTATAGGACCTGCTAATATAGGCATTCTAGAAGGTGGGGCAACACGTGTTGCCGTGGTGAGCAGCATGGGCTGCACCATCCCAAGGCCAACACTTTCTTTCTCCTTTCCATCATTCCTGATAGGTGTGCGTGGTCCTGATAGGTGTGTATGTCTGTGAGAGGGTCCCAACCTCCAGCTCAATCATAATATGCAAGTGAATATTCATTCATACTCTTAACTGGCATTGAGTGGCCCTGCGAGAAAAAGCCTAATTAAGTGACCTTTAGGGAAAAACTACAGAAACAAATTTACTGCATATCTATACCCACGGACACATTCAAATACATTCACATGTTCATACATAAACACATGCCACATGCTGAAATGTTTCATAACCAAACAGCCCCAAACACATACATCATATAGTAGGCTCATGCCTAACACCTACACATCAGCCAAATACCACACAAATGCATCACTCACACAAACACATACATACACAGGTAGCACATAAACCTATACATAGCACTCACATGCAGTACATACAAATCTCATACTTCAACAAACGCAAACACATTTTATGTCCCAAAACATGTCAAACACACAGAAAGATGAACAAAAGGCAAACAAATCTCACAGACGCATTTACACATTTTATTCACATGTCTCAACTGTATGCAAATGAGTACAATACCTGGGTCTCTTCTCTCCATCAGAACAGTGGAGAAAAAGGGGAAGGGGTGGGAGGGTGGTATTTACCTACTTAGTATTTTCATGGTCAAAGCAGAAAGGGGAAAAAATCTATGTGATATTGCAACCTGAATTAACTCCCCTTTCCTGTACCCCAAGTCCCCACGGCTGGCGCCCAGATGTCCATCTTATGAACGTGATAATCCAGGGCAGATGATGAGTGCATAGGGACACTGGAGGAGAGCAGAGAGAAAAAGCCACACAGGGAGACAGGAAGGCTGAGGATGAGAGTGAGAAGCAAGGCAGGAGAGCAGTTGTTGCTCATCCACTCCTCAGCCCCAGCTGTATCCTCGCTTTCCTTCAAATGCCCCTGACTTCCACCTCCCAGGCTGAGCCCTTCCCTGGGGAGAATCCACTTTGCTAAGGAGAGGGATTTGATCACTGGCCTTATAAGCAGGGGTGAGATATGTGTCGGGCTTAGGGGCTGGAGGGCACCTTCTGGAGTCACCCAGACCAGCTCCCCCTGCGTGCCTCCCCCAGGCCACCTGGGGAGGCTTCTGTGGCAGTTATGAGCCCTCAGAAAGTTGCTGCTGCTGCCACCAGGGCTGCCACCCTCCCTGCGCCTCCCGGGAAGGAGACGAAGAGGCCTGGTGAGATCACCACTCTGCAAGGATGCCAATTATGGCTCATATATCACAACACAGCAGCCTGGTCCTAAAGCCCCAGAGCTGGCGTGGGGGAGGGGAGCCTAGGAGAGGGAGACGCAGAGGAAGAGAAATTAAGACACGACTGCTGCATTGGACAGCAAGTGTCTCCTGTTTTGACCACGAGTTTTTTTTTTTTTTTTTTAATTTTATGTTTTTCCTCTCTTGGGATAAGATAGCCTTTGTCTATTTCTCAGAGGCTGCATTGTTTTTTTCAAAAGAATTTTATTATCACAGCCTTGTCTCATCTTTGCTACCTAAAAACTCCTTTAGAACTGGTCTCACGATAAAGCATACCCCATAAGCAGTTCCTCTGACTGCTTAGGGATCTTTGCTCCTTATTCTCATCACTCATCGTTTCTTGTCTCTCTGGCCCCTCACCATCTCTCCTGCTTCGATGGCTGCCTCCTTCTCTCCTGTCTCTGTGTGGCTGCATTGTATCGATTGTGGGGCCTGGAATTAGAGATGTGGCTCTCTCCTCAACAGCTTTGTGCCCTGAGCTTTGTGCCTTTTGGCCCTCCAGCCTGTGAAACGGGTGTCATGACTGAAACAGGCTGGATTTGCAGGGAAATCAGGTAACATAGGAAAACCACTGGGTGGGGCCAGAAATTGCCCCTAGTCAGGCTCAGTGTCCCTGTGTTTGAAGTGAAGGACTTCTACTCAGGAGGCCGAGGCGGGAGAATCGTTTGAACCCAGGAGGCGGAGGTTGCAGTGAGCCGAGATCGTACCACTGCACTCCAGCCTGGGTGACAGAGTGAGACTCTCATAATTTAAAAAAAAAAAAGTAAAAATAAATACAAATTTAAAAAGTGAAGGGCTTTTAAACATGGTCCTGCCTCTGCCACTCCATCCTTGCTCTTTCTTTAGATTTGTGAGCCTCTTAGCCTAGAAAGGATGATAAGATGGCAACAGGAAGGGCACTGGATAGATTGTATATATATACATATACATATACATGTATACATGCCTCTATGTATATTGCATGTTTATGTGTGTATGTATATACGTATCTGTTTGTGCATGCCATGTTAGTCATTTAGCTTTTCGTGGACTCATTACCTGATTTTTTTTTTACATCATACACACACACACACACACACACACACACACACACACACACATATTCTACGTATATATGTATATTTGGAAGGGGGCTTCTAAAATGGCTAATACATACATATGTGTATTTGGAAGGGGGGGGCCTTTAAAATAGCTAATAGAATAGGATATTTAAAGAAAAGAGGTGACTTGCTTCTAGTGTTTGGAGGGTGGTTTTGATACTGACAGAGAAATGGCCTCCTTCAGGCCTAGTCAGATTCTGACCGGTTGTTTCTTTGCCCACATGAATAAATGCCTCTTTGGGGTACTGAGTACTTTCCATGGACTAGGCTTGATTTTTCAGATGACCGCAGGATGTGTGAGGTCAGGGTAGAGAATGAATGAGTTGAATTAGAGTCAACTTGCCAACACACAGTCTGGAAGTCAACTGTCTTCACGCAAAAGTTCCTGGACCAAGGGCTTCTATGTAGTAGCCCTCTCTCTGTTAGTCATTTACCCCTTCTTTGACTCATTATCTGATTTTTTTAAAATTCCTTTATCCATTTAATTCATAATTTACTCATTCACTTATCCATTTATGTACTTACTTCCTCCTTTATAAGATACCTAAATGCATATTCATCTGTCAGTCATCATGCCATTCATTTATCCATTAATTCATTCATTTTCTGATCCATTGATGTATTTATTCATTCACTGTCTCTTACACTCATTTCACATATACTTATTGAGTGTCTATAATCTGCCATGCATAGTGCCAAGCTCTGGACATAGAATGGGGACCATAGGTAGTACTGGCCCTATAGAATTGTAGTCCAGCAGGGAAGAGAGCTATTGACATCACATTCACCAAGCAAACAGGAAATGGTCACATGACAATTCTGTCATGGGCACCTATGAGGGGCTTGGCCTGTCAGGAAACCATGGAGGTCTTCTCTGAGCAAGTGGCATGCGATTGAGGTCTGTGGGATCATTAAAAATGCACTTGTTAGAGTGGGAAGGGTCTTTAAGGCACAGGGAAGGGCAGGGATGAAATCCTGGGGAAAGAGAAGCTGGTATTGCATTTATGTGCTCATCATTCACTCAGCCAGTGCTCTGAGCTCTCCCTGGGTGTCAGACACCGGGTTAAACTCCGAGATGAATCAGGCACATCTAATGATGGAGTACTCTCACTCAGTTGTGAAAATCAGGGCAAACTTCTTAGAAGAATTGAACTGGCCCATGAATAATGGATAGAATTTGGTTATGGGAAGGCAGATTGGGGGACATTTCAGGATATGGGATGAACAAGAGAAGAAGGACAGAGGCTGAGAATTGTGGGACTCAGATGGAAAACCAAGTGTAGTTCAGTCCAGTTGAACCAACCAGAAAGTGAAGGTGGTCAGTGAGAGAGAAGATTGACTAGACTGCAGGAGGCACTGAGTGCCTAGCAAAGGGGGCTGTATTTTGTTCTGGATGTGGGGAGCCTTGGAAAGGTGTTTGAGCAGAGGAGGAGCTTGATCAAACTAGGGTCAGGGCCAATGAGGGTGGCAGCAGGAACCAGCCAGATGGGAGGCATGTGAATGGAGTCAGGGAGACCAGAGGTGGCCCTGCCTGGGGAGCCTTCTCCTTCCCACTGCCTTGAGGTTGGGTAGCTGAGTCCACTGGGGACCAGGAAGTGGCAGGGCCCACTCTGCAGGAGGACAGTTTGCAGCTGTCGAGGGTCTGGGGCCTGAGCCGCTGCCTCATGCTGTGCTTCCCTCAGGGTCGGAGTGTGCCACCTCGTGCCTGGACCACAACAGCGAGTCCATCATCCTGCCAATGAACGTGACCGTGCGTGACATCCCCCACTGGCTGAACCCCACACGGGTGGAGGTGAGTGACCAGGGACATCTACCCACCTGCAGCTAAGGGGGAGGAAAATGATATTGTTAAGCACTTGCTATGTCCCGGGCCTGAGTTCATTCTTTCACATATATTATCTCGTTTAATCATCACACCTGCCCTGTGGGTGTGTGTTGGGGGGAGGTGGGGTAGAGTGGGGAGGAGACTTACAATCATTTCTCTAGTCTTTAATTATTTAATACTTTCTCTCTGTCAGGTCCTACGTGAAGGGCCTTTTATTTACTGTCCTACTAAATGCTGATATCAGCCTAGGAATAAACTGAGGCACCAATAACAGAGGTAGGGAGCATAGAGCCGGGTTTCAGACCTGAGTCTGTCTGGCTGGAAAGTCCATACTCATAAGGATGGTGTTGTGTGGCTTCTCTGGTGCCCTCCTATGTAGCCTTGCACTTTACATAGCCTAGGTTTCTGGTGTCTTTCTCCAAGCTTTACCTGTTTCAGGGAAAGCAATTAACAGGTGTCTAGCAGACTAGTAATATCGGTTGTTTGTGGAGAACCTGCCATGTTCATGTGTCCAGTGCTTAGCACGAAGACTGCATTTCAACCTCAGTACAGTTGTATGAAAGAGGGGTCATTGTTTGCATTTTCTAGTTGTGGACACTGAAATCTCAGAAGTGAGGTGATGGGCCCTGAACCAAGGCTTGAACCCAAACCTGAGTCTGAGCCCTGTGTGTTTCCCACAGTGCCAGGCCGGCATGCCCCCAGCCAGATGACTACAGAGGCCCCCACCTTGGGGCAGTGTCGGTTTGACTTTGAGATTGGCTGTTCCCACTTGCCTTTGTGTCACCCAATCAACTGGGGCCCCTGGAGCTGATGTAGGCCCTGCTTTTGTCCCCCAGGACATCACAGGTCCAGGCCTCATGTGTCACTCTGGGCACTGGCTCTTCACCCTGGAGAAACTGAAAGAAGGAGACTGGGGTTGGGGCACGGGTGAGGTTTAGCTCCATGTCTCTCCACCGTCTGCCTGGGGTGCTGAGAGGCCACGGAGCCAGGGAGCTGCCATCTGCCTGCCTGCTACAGATCACGCTCTGGATAGCTGGGCAGAACCTGATACTGGGTGTACTGTTTCTCAAATGCGCTGAGGGCACAATTGCCAGGGCTTACTCAGCACTCTGGGCGTATAGACCTGGCCAGACCTCCTCCACTCTTCTGTGTGCCCCGGCATACTCCTCCCCTCCTTTTTGCTTCCTCTTTCTCTTCTGCTCTCTCTTTTCCTGTCTCCATCTTACTGTCTCTAATTTTTTTCCTATCTCTGTTTTTCCACTCTGTTTTTCTCTCCTGCCTCTTCTGATATACCTTTCCCCTTGTTCTGTCTTCCTCACTCCCACACTCTCCTTTCCATCATCCCCTCTGTTTCTCTCTCTCTCTGTCTCTCTCTCCATATCCACAAGATAGCCCTGTTTCCCAAACCTCAAGCTCTGTCATCTGTTTCCTCCACCATTCCTGAACCAGAATTCCTGCACAGATTCCCCTGAATGCCCCATTGCGTCCTGATATGCTCACATACCCAGGCATGCAGGGAGCCCACATGTCAGAATCTCAAAGCAGCTAGAGATAATCAAGAACAGGCTCCTCATTGTACAGATAGGGAAACTGAGGCCTATAGAGGAAGGCGGCTGGTCTACACAGGCAGCACAACTGGAATGACAAGCTGGACTTGTGATTGGCAGTTCCTTCAATACTACCAGCTCTCCTTCCTTTTCCCACCCTAACTCCCACATACCCGAAAGCAGGTGAGTTTGACTCATACACAGAACAGACATAGGAGACCTCCCTCTCACCCCAGTATCAGAGATCTTCTTGGCCTGGCCCAGCCTCCCACTTAAGACCTTTTTCCTACCCCCTGGGCAAATTCCCACCCTTCCCTCTGTGAGCCCTGGGCACTAAAGAGTTCAGTTATAATTCACTGTGAAATAAATCCAGGGATTTGAAAGCCTGAAAGCTGCCCCCCCCTCCCCACCATTGCCCACCCGCTGCCTGCCTGCCCCATCCCCCACCCAGTTCCCTGGTCTGCCTGCCTTTATTGATGCTGGCCTACCGAGAGAACCATAACGAGGTTCAGACCTCCACTGGTCTCTGGAGGCCTCATTATCCAGGAGGAAAAAAATGTGGTAGAAAAAGGGAGGAGGGCGAAGGGCAGAGATTGATGATTTCCAGGAATAAGGCAGAAAAGTTGGCCTCTGCTGCACCCTTGCCCCTTGTGCGGTGAGAGCTACAGAAATAGAGCTGCTGGTGCAGGCATTTCCAGGCCAGAGGAGGCCCTGGATAGCTCCTCTGCTTTCTGGGGGTCTGCCCGCGAGCACCAGTGCAATTTAGATAGCTGGGGGTGAGGCTCTGCTCCAGCTGCTGCCACTTTTATCCCCAGGGTAAGAGAGTGAGAGGCAAGAACTGGCATTTACAGGGCACTTGCTGTGATCGGGCACTGGGTCAGGCACTTCCAATCCTTTATTTCCACCCCCACCCCCTACCACACACGCATAACCACACACATGTCCCTATCAGGTGGGTATTAGTCTCTTCCTGCTTCCAATGGAAGTAATGGAATCTCAGAGGTGGAAGCTACTTGCATAAGAGAAGTTGAAGAGAGACCCAGGCCAGTCTGATAGTTTACTTCAGCTATCCCTGCAGCGTTTATGAAATGTAGAGTAATAAAGGCAATACATTTACTGATGGCTTACCAGGGATGTGCTGGCAAATAGTTAACAGCTGGCTCTCCACAAACATTAAACTCTGATTTGTAGCATTTCCCAACTTCTGCGATACAAATATTCCTACCGTGGCGGATTTCAAGGTTTGCAGGTTGCTGTCACTGAGCACAAAGTTGGGAAGATCCAGGCACAGTTGGCTCTTGCGAGCCTATGCAAGCCAGCTGTGGTCCACCACTGACGCTTAGTCAACACAGACTCTATTTTAAGTCCTTTACATATACTGACATGAATGAAGAGAATGAGGACTACCTAGATGAGTGGTATGTCAACATTGAGATCACAGGTCATGATGAGGACACCAGGACAGTGAGCTTTGTGAAGGCAGGACCATGGTCATATTAGTTACCATAGTACCTCCCTCAGTGCCTAGCACACAGCAGGTACTTGCTAAATATTTATGATTGCTGAGTCAGGTGACCAAAGTTTTAGTGTAAGCTCTGGCGCCTTCCTGCTGTATGTCCTGGGGCAAATCCTGTCACTTCTCTAGGCCACAGTTTACCTAGTTGTGAAGTGAGAGCTAGGCTTCACTCAGAAGTCACAAACTGAAATGCCACCTGAACCAGGCAGGTGGAGAAATGAGTGAAGCAGGCCAAACATACTCTTTTGTACATTAAATACTGAGGCAGCTGGGCACGGTGGCTCATGCCTGTAATCCAAGCACTTTGGGAGGCCAAGGCAGGTGGATCATCTGAGATCAGGAGTTCGAGACCAGCCTGGCCAACATGGTGAAACCCCATGTCTACTAAAAATACAAAAATTAGTCAAGCATGGTGGCGCACGCCTGTAATCCCAGCTACTCAGGAAGCTAAGACAGGAGAATCGCTTGAACCTGGGAGGTGGAGGTTGCAGTGAGTCGAGATTGTGCTACTGTGTTCTTGCCTGAGCAACAAAGTGAGACTCCATCTCCGAAAATAATAATAATAATTAAAAATAAACACTGAGGTATATTAGTAGTAGTATTTACTATAAATATTTTGGAAAGAAAGACTTGCAGAAAAATATAACACCCATACACATACTACCCAACTTAAGAAATAAAAACTTTACAGATACTGTTGAAGTTCTTTTCTATTTTTCTTTTTTTCAATTTTTTAATTTTTTTTTTTTTTAGTGGAGATGAGGTCTCACTATGTTGCCCAGGCTTATTTTGGACTCCTGTCCTCAAGTGAGCCTTCTGTCTCGGCCTCCCTCTTTTCTTTTTTATTGAGCTATAACTTACTTCCTTATCGTAAGTGTAAGGCATTATAAATTGTTTTGTCTGTGTACACTCATGAAACCACTACTCATATTAGGATGTGGACCTGTCCAAATCTTCAGGGAGTCCTCCCTCCCCATGCCAGGCAATTTCTCCAGCACCAAGGTAACCGCTGTTTTGTTCTCTATCACTATGGATTGGTTTTGCTAAATTATAAATTTATTTGTAGACTTGGTCCCTATCTCTAAGAATTGGTTTTGCTTATTTGTAAACTTCATATAATTGGAAATCATGAGCCATTTTCATAAGTGTATTTTCAATTTCTATAAAGAGAAACACAATGTACCTCCTTTTTTGTGTCCTAAGCCTTCTTTTTCTCAGTCCCCTTCCCTGTACACGCACTTTTGAAAGTGATTAGAGGTACAGAAAAGTCTTCCTCTAATCTAATAAACAAAATGATACAAACTCAATAAGAGGTTGAAATGCCCCTCAGGTTCAATGCTGGAGAGACTGCAGGGAATGGTGGGGACTATGGCAAACTATGGAAAACACGGTTGTTGTTTTTCTGCTTCCAAATGGGGACAGCATTAGCCAAGTGCAGCAATGTGGAAATGTGGGCCTCCTGTGGCCAAATTTTTCATTTTTTCTTGGGTACAAGAAACCTGGCGTTTTTAAAATTTGAAATATCTTTCTTTTTTAAAAATTTTGGCAACTAATTTTGACTTTTTTAAAACACTTGTATGCCAAACCAAACATTTCTGTGGTTTGTGTAGCCTAGAAGCTGTTGGCTTGCAACCTTTGGATGAGACAGACTATTCCAGTCTGGAGATCTAGAATTCTGGGGTGGCAGCCTGTCTCCCATCAGTTCCTAAGAAATAGATCCAATTTGCTCACACATCATCCCTTGCCCAGGGATGCTGAGAGTGTTTCACAATAGAAAGTGCATCTCCCTATCCTCAGAACCTTATAATTCCTTTAGGTGCTGAGACCTTGGCTTTTGTAATAGCTTCTGAAAAAAAAAATGGGAGGAGGAAAGAGAGGGAGGGAATGACTTAAGGAAAGGAGAGATAAATTGCCATTTATTGACTATGTCTAATATGTAGACATGGTTTGCTAGGCAATTCTATATACGCCACTTCATTTTGTCTCCATCACCCCCCAGTGAGGTAAGGATGATCACGTTACAGATGAAGAAGCTAAGGCTCAAAGAGGTTGTCATTGCCCAGTTCACATAATGAATGTGGCAGAATTAGCTAGCTAATTGCACGGCATTCCAGCCTGCAAGGGCAACCCTCATACATGTCTTTCAAAAATGTGCAACACATGCTGACACAGAATGCAAAATTCATTTGTGAAAAGAAGGTAGCTTTGTGGAAAACCCTGCCGAGTGTCTAAAGGTCAGAGGCCGAATGGTTCTGAGTGACTGTTAAATCCAGTCTAACTGACATAGAGATGGAGAACTAAGTGCACTGGAGGGGAAGCCCATGGTCAAAGAGATGCAGCCAGAATCTACTGATTTTTTTTATTCATTTATGGACACGCTCATACATTCGTTTATTTGATTGTTCATTTGTTCATTTACTTATTCAATAAACATCGAGTATGCACTTCCAAGTGGCAGATACTCTTCAAACACTAGGAATACGAAGTGGGAAAAGCCTAGGCTTTTAAAAAGCTCTCCTTGGAAAGAAGCTAGAAACTCGGTGGCTGATAACAAAAAGCAAATAATTAATAATAATAATAATAATAATAATAATAACAACAACTGATATGATTTGCTCATAGCAGGTCCCAGAAATCAAGGGAAAAAGCTAAGGGGAAAAGGGCTCATCTTAGAAGACATCCAGGAGAGGTGTCAGATCTGGGCTTCTGGATGAGGGGGCTCTCTTAGATGCCTTGTCACATGTCTTTGGCTCTGCTTGGGGCCTGTCTTCTTGGACCTTCATCTTTTAGATGCTCTACCCCCTCCAACATTTGTCTCAAAGGGCCTCTCCACCTTTCTGAACTTTGGTCTTCCCATCGGTCAAAAAAGTAAGCTATTTTATACTTACAGCTTCAGGGGATGGTATACTTTGAAGGAGATTATGGTGTTCAAAGCCTAGACCTTAAAACCAGATAAATGTGGGTTTAATTGCTGACTGTCACTACCTATGTGTACGATTTGGGGCAGGTCATTTAACTTCTCTGTGCCCCAGTTTCCTCTTGTGTAAACCAGAGTCAAAAATAGTACCTATCTCATAGTTATGGTGAGAATTACATGAGATGAAAGCTCCGAGCCCAGGGCTTAGAGCATAATATTTATTAAATAGAGAATTTTGTGCTGATGAGGATGAGGATACTGGTGGTGATGATGGTATTGATGTTGGTGGAGGTGGTGATGTTAGTGATGGTGTTTTCATGCTGCTGCTGATGGCGGTGGTAGTGGTGCTGCTGTGATGATGATAGTAAAAAGAAGATGGTGCAGATGATGGTGGTAGTGTTGGTGGTGCTTTTGATGATGATGATGGTGGTGGTGGTGATGATGATGGTGGTGCCAGTGGTGTTGATGATGATGACAATGATGATGATGGTAATTGCAGCCAGGAAGAAAAGATAGTCTGTTCTTCCTACCACCAAGGCGGGAAATGAAAGCCCTCTTACAAAACCTTATCTGAAAAAGCTGTGACTGGGCTAGATGTCTCACTGGAATCAAGAGGAAAAAGGCTGACATTTGAGGGGCCCCATCTGGGATCTCCCAACTTCTCCTCTAAACAGCCTAGCCATTCCTTCAGCTCCCACTGCCTGTCCCCTTTCCCAGTTCTAGCACACAGAGGGGCCCTGTAGTGAGACAGGTGGGGCGTGCAGCCCTGAGTAATAGTGGAAAATCCAAAAGCCTTGGAAAGATAAATAGGCTTATGCAGATAGTATAAAAGTCCTTTTTCCAAACTCACGTCAGGTAAACCTCAACTGACAGAAACTTGTACAACCACACCAAGACACTCCTACAGATGGATTAAATTAGCCCTCAGATAAACAGGGGAAGGCATGGGCATCAAATCCCTAGTGAATTCTAACTCTGCTGTTTTCTACTTCTTGAACCTTTACCAAATGCCCTCCAACATCTATGGATTTTGACTGGGAACAGACTCTCATACTGAGAGATGAAAATCTGGTTAAGAGAATGAAAGGAGATGATCCTCTTCACCCAACCCCATGGCTGGGAGGCAGAGGGGGAAGAACATAGCTTAACTGGAAGAAAGGAATACTGAAACAACCCAAATTCCCTCATTTGTATTTGTATCACATTCCTGCATGTATTTCTTCACTGTGCTCCATGCTTCACCCTGGAAAGATACAGAAATGTCTACAACTCAGGACCTGCCCTCAAGAAACTTACACAATTGGTACTAGGTTTACCATTTTCACATCATTTATATGAATGCACCATCTCAACAAGTCTATGACATTTTCAGTACCCATCTTATGGATGAGAGAACCAAATCTCATAGTGGAAATTTACAAAGCAATTCCAAATCAGAATTGCAACCACATCTGTCCTATATCATGTCCCGTGACTTTTCCCCATACCAGTTTATGCGTGTATTGGGGACAGGTAGACAATTTCAACAGAAGTAGTAAGAGACAAGATAGTAGATTTCACATTGCAAGACTGATTGGAAGATCATCAGGTTAAGCTCTTTCTCCAAGGTCTTTGATTTACTTGGAGGATGAGAGTGGCTACATTTAGCCTATACTAAACTGGTCCTCTAAACTAGACTTGTTTAGAGGACAAGTCTAGTGCTTGACCTTAGATGATCTTCTGATGCTCTAGAAGACAGGAAGACAAGTAAATAAATTATTGTCCATTGGTAAGATCATCTCTCTTTTGAGAAGAATCTGTTCCTTTATAAAATAAATATTTATTTAGCATCCCCTGTGTGCCAGGCATTGCTGAAGGCATGGCATATCTAATGTGAACCTGACATGCTATGGAGCAGAGAAGAAAGGCACCCAATCCAGTCTTAGGGTCACCTGATTCCCTTTGTCACAACCTCGCCAAGAAACCTAATTACAATTTGGCTCCCATATAGGTCTGCCCTCAGGGAGAGAATAGGCTGTTTACATGGATTTTCCACATTCTGGCCCATGTGACTGTTCATTTTTTAATTAAAATTAATCAACTGGCCTCTCAGTCAGTCAGACAAGCTCTGATCATGTGGACTTCCATGGCTGTTTGTTCACAGTTGCCTCTCAATACACATCTAAGCATGTACCATTTTATTTCATTTCATTTTATTCTTTAAAGAAATAATTGTAATCTGGCATGAAAACTGGGGCATCTATGGAGAATAGAAAAGGGAGCTTCTAGGATTTTTTTTTTTTTTTTTTACGGAGTCTTGCTCTGTCACCAGGCTGGAGTGCAGTGGCTCAATCTCAGCTCACTGCAACCTCCGCCTCCCAGGTTCAAGCGATTCTCCTGCCTCAATCCCCCAAGTAGCTGGGACTACAGGCACATGCCACCACACCCAACTAATTTTTGTATTTTTAGTAGAGTTGGGGTTTCACCATGTTGGCCAGGATGGTCTCGATTTCTTGACCTCGTGATCCGCCCGCCTCGGCCTCCCAAAGTGTTGGGATTACAGGTGTGAGCCACTGCACCTGGCCAAGCTTCTAGAATTTTTATGGTAGCTGTATCCCTGATACTATGTTATCTTTCTAGTCTTATTTAGCTTTCTCCTTTCACCCACTTTAAAAAATATCATCATGTTGGATTTTATGTTATGAGCTTTATTAAATCATTTCTGAAACAATTGGTTATTTTCAAATCCTGGTTTCCCTACCTAACAGCTATGGAGCATGGGGAATTTACTCTCTTATGACATAAGATTAATGCCCACCTCACAGCATCATGGCAAGAAATAATAAGATAATGCATACAGTAATTAGCACAACAAATATACTCAATATATTTTAGTAGTCATTATCATCATCATCATTATTTTTAAAGAGGAGGCTATAAATAAGTGACTATAAGCTCTGCCTGACGGGGCTAGGAAAAGTGCCAAAGAAGACATAAGTTTTGAGCAGACATTGAAAAGATTCTCAAAGTGACGAAATGGGGAAGGGCATTCAGGGAAGGGGAAGAGCAAGAACGAATTCACCGTGGGCAACCTCAGGGAACTGAAGGCAGACCTGTATGACATGGCAGCAGGTGACAGCAGGAGGGGTTCTCTGCCTTTCCAGGGTTTTGAACTATAGGTTGGTTCATAATAGCCCATTTACTCTCAGACTGCAGTGTGCATTGGAGTCATCTGACAGGCTTGCTAAAATGCAGAGTCTCAGGGCCTGGCCTCAGAAAATCCAATTCATTAAATCCAAAGCAGGTCTGAGGAATCTGCCGGTAATTTAACACACTCCCACGGCAATGCTGATGAAAGTGGTCTTCAGCTCATGCTTTAAGAAATGCTTCTCCACACTTATCTCCCATCCTCCTGCTGTAGCCACACACATGTATGCACACATACACATGCAAACACACACATGCGTGCGCGCACACACACACACACACACCCCTCCTCCCCCAACCTTATCCCAACTCCATGAATGGGCTGAACATTAGTCAATAATTTTCTGAAGGGCCTTTCTGATTGTTTCTCCACCCCCAAGTTCTGCTTCTCCTCAACCCTTGTTCCTGCCAGGGAAATACAGAACCATGACACATACGGTGAACACAAATATTATTTTAATCTTATGGCTCCTGTTATTGCAAGTACCCAGGCAAGTTCTCCATGTAAAAGCCAGGGTGAGGTCAGGACTTGGAAGGTCCCAGAAGAGGTGGGGTGGTTGAATGTGATGCCAACACGGAGGTGGGTCCCTCCCAATCCCAAGCCCATCTGACCTCTCTCTCCCTCTTCCCACAGAGAGTTGTCTGCACTGCTGGTCTCAAGTGGTATCCTCACCCTGCTCTGATTCACTGCGTCAAAGGCTGTGAGGTGAGTCACCAGGAAGGCACTCCTCGGTTCCCTGGAAATAATCCTGCTGTTGTTATTGTTATTGTTATATTAATGTTGGCTATCCTTTGCCATACCTACTGAGTGTTGAAAATATACATTTAGCAGACTTCTTGGACAGGGATTAGCAGCCTCATTTTACAGATGATGGAATTGAGGCACAGAGATATAAAGAAGCATATTAAAAAGCATAGGGAATGGAGTTGGGTTCCAGGCCAGGCTTTTGTGGCTCCAGAGCCTGTGGTCTACAAAATATGGAATCTGTAAGAAAGGAAGGGCAGGAGGCTATAATGATTTACTGTCTAGAATATGCTAATGTTGGAAATTTACCAACATTGTTACATTTAACCTTTACAGAGTCATGTGAGGTGGTTTTCTTTTTAATTTCCATGTTACTGATGACCTTTACTTGCAGACCTATTCCTTCTGCCCACATCTTAGTCATTTACTCATGCCTCAACCCTAGAAGGAATATGAATGCCTTACACCTAACCATTGAGCTGAAGTGGAAGAGCCTTTATAACCCTTAAATTCTATGACTTCACAGTTGAGCCATTCCTTAGAGCTTGGAATTATAGAGATCTGGCTCGGTGTCTCAGTGACAAGCTTGGGAGGACTCAAGAAGCATGGTTCTTGGGACATCAGCTGTGTCCTGAAGGGAGGGCTGTCCACGGAACTCAAAGACATTTCTGCACATTACTCTGCCCCTTGTGGCTCTTCCCAGCTGGCAGTGAAAAAACGGTCCCAAATCCCTTCCAGGTGGATGGCCGAATCTCTGTGGTTCATCCAGAGCCCACTGAGGAAAACGCAGGTGAAAAGGATCAGACCATGCCCTAGAAAAATTTGTATTTGATGAAAGTATTAGAACGCCAGAACCAGAAAGACTCTTTTACTAATCTCAACTAACCTTTTATTTTTAAAATGGGTAAACGGAGACCCAGGCAGTGGCTGGATCTAAAATTTGATGGAATGCCAAAACTGGGAAGGCTCTTAATTTGATCTAGCTCTATTTTCTTGGTGTATAGAGTAGAAACCAAGGGCCAGAGAGGGGATGGAATGTCCAAGTTTGCACAGCATGATAACCACAAAGACAAAACATGGGCCCAGCTCTTCTAACGTCCAGGCTGGTGCTTTTTCTCCTGCTGCCTGCCTATGATCCATTCCCTAATCTGTGTCACAAGACAGTCCCTAGGTCATACATTTTTCTCTCTGCATTGTTGAGGGATTTCCTGAGGGCACTTGACATTGTACTTGACTTTAGGAACCCCATTCTCCCAGGCTTCAATTAGGAATGGCAAAATCAAAGCCAAGGCCCTGTGGCTGTTGCTTACTTCTATTTCTTTGGGTCAGTCCAGCATTGTGGGAAAAGAAAGCTTGAGTTACCTGGGCACTCATTCTGCTGAGTCAGTGGTCTGGGCAACCAGTGTGACAGCGGAATTCAATCCTTCCTTGGACTCAGCAGTGAGACCCAAGAGACCCTCACCTGTCAGACTCTGAGCCCTGTCAGTGATGTTTATCGCCTTTGCCCTTGCAGGTGCCCCTCATCTCCTTTCCTCTTTAGCTTTGTTCTAATAGTGTCTTGTCTGGAGCTGAAAATTATGCTTAGAAGACATACAAACTCTGGGACTATCAACCTCGAGTATCCAGAGGTATCCAAGATAAAGAAAGGGTTTGGGGACCCTTGAGCCCCTGTTTTCTGTACCATGCTGGGTCCAAAGTGATCATTCACTCACTTGTTCATCAAAGCTTCACTGAGAACCTCTTATATGCCAGATACTGTTCCAGTTCTGGGAATATATTGGTGTTAGTCCAGTGAAAATAGTATTATGCTCTCCTTGAGTCATCTGTGATATCTTATTGCCTGTCATCCATCCATCCATCCATCCATCCATCCATCCATCCATCCATCCATTGTTTTAATAACCATGTGGAATCTATATTTGATAAAGTTTTGCACAAATACCAGACATTTTGCTAGCAATCTAGGATACATAAATGGATGATGCTCACATTATAGTGAAGGATATAGACAATTAAAGAGATAATTTTAAAATTCTGAAGAGCTATCACAAAATCAAATACAAGAGGCTATGGTAGCACAGAGCATCCTGAGGCTATTAGGGGTGGCATTTTGGAGAGGTATCATTTGAGCTAGATCTTGAAGGATGGTTTCTTTGTTTTTCTGAATGCGTTACTAGTAGAAGTAGCAACATGAGATACACCAGAGACAGGAGAAATCTCTAAGTACCAGAGCTTTTCTCATGTTGTTCCCTGTCTCTAGAAATTCTCTCTTCTCCACCCCCATCTAATTAACTCCTACTCATCTTTATGATCTCAGCTGAAGCGTCATTTCCTCAGGGATACCTTCACTGAGTTCCCTGTCTAGATCAAATCTTTCTACTCTTTAATAGCATCACGCACCTCTTCTTCATAGCTCTTATTAGAGTTGAAATTGGTTAATTAGATGTGTGATTATGTGATTAAAGTCTGTCTCTTCACCAAAGTATAAGGTCTGGAGGGGTAGGAACTATATCTATGTCGATTCACTATTGCATCCCTTTCCTTAGCATAATGTGTAACACATAGTAGGAATTAAATACATAGGATTGAATAAAGATAAATGGATGGATGGATGGATAGGTGAATGAAAGGGTATGGTTGCAGGAAAGAACATATAGGGTAGAGTAACTAGTGATAGGACTGGAGAATGTTTTTCAGGGCTCAAATAAAAAAGTACCACCTTCATTTAATTTTTCTCTTTTTCCCTGGCTACTTCTTTACCAAGCCAGTTCGTTTAATTCTAAGGAAGGGACAATTAGTCTCCATCATTATTCTGTTCATTTATTACATAAAAAAGAACATAGCCCACAGGCAGATCTCCCGAGGCAGGAAGGAAAAGAAAGGGTTTATCTTTCATTGTTTGTACCCCGCTGTTCTAATGTGAATGTGATGTGTTCATTCTGGTGGTCACACAGCAGAGTCACATCTGAACTCACAGCCATGTGCATGCACACCCACATACCTGAGCTCAGATCTTCCTTGCTCTTAGAGCTCTGTCTAGCTGTGATCTTTTTAGGACTCTAATAGTGGAGTGAGGAAATGAAATCTGGCATCATGAGTTCAGGGTGCAAAGGTTCAGCTTCCTAACATATTTGCATATATTTTATTATAAATTATGTTTTTAATTACTACTGAAAAATTTGGAACACAGAGGCAAAAGCCAGGAATGCCACCTGGGATGGAGCTTGGTTCTTTCTGGAGCAGTGAAGATGGGAAAGGGAGACCACTGGATCACAGAAGGCATGCTCGGATGCAAAGGTGTTAAACCAATGACGTCTCTTTCCCATGAGTTACTGAGCTTTAGAGACCCCAACCAGCACTTTAATCAGAGTGGTTTCACTTTCATCTGCTTTCTATATTGAAATGTCACACAATATTGCATTTGATGGTGAGGAGGGGGTAGGTTCACTATTTTGAGAAATTATTGGACTAATCTGGCCTCTTTATTTCATTAGTGGGAGTCCTGAGGCCTAGAGGAGATAAAGCTACTTAACCAAAACCACGAAGTAACCACTCCATTGGCTGAGGTTGGGAGGACTAGAACCCAGGTTTTCTCAATCCCTGCCAACTGCCCTTGACACTATGCCAGTACAGTTACATCCCACTGCAGAAACATTACTAAGAGCCAAAGTTGTGTGCAGCCTTAAATGAGGTGACTGGGAGGCAAAGACAAACTAGGTATTGCCCATGTCCATGAAGAGCTCACAGTCTTGCACCAGCTACAGAAACATAAACAGACCACAGAATACAATGTGCTAGCGGTTGGGATTAGGAAATACAAGTGACTGGGGAATCCAAGAGACTCTTGGACTTTCCCCTAAAAAGACTCTGGGTTCAGATAAATAAAGGCTTGACTCTATTATCTTTTCTTCATCTTGGGTGTGTCCCGGGGTGGAAAAACACATAGAAGAAAAGAAATAAATCAGCATATGCTAGAACAGCCGAGAATGATGAAGTAAAAAACCATAGAGCCAACTTAGATTTAAATCACTTACTCTGACTGTGCCAGTGTGATTTTGGGCAAGTCCCTGTCTTTGAGTCTCCACATCTTCATCTGTAGAGTGAGAAAAACAATACCTACCTCACTTATTGTTTGGAGAGCAAAAGAAGAAAACAAACATGTAAAACATGTGACATCAAGTATATCTGCTCTCCTTGTGAGAGGGAGCCCACCATCACACACAGACCATGATGCCAAATTTCTATGAGTTCTTACATTTTATCTTTTGTTTTTTAATACTTCTTGGGGCAGTTTACATTCAGCTTCCTAACATATTTGCATATATTTTATTATAAATTATGTTTTTAATTACTACTGAAAAAAGTGGGAGAAGGAGGCTCACGTTTCCTGGTCATGTCTTTGAGTAACATGAGCCCTCTTTCAGGAAGATGTAAGTCATTTAACTTGTGGTTTTGCATACCCAAGCACACAAGAGTATGTACCTCAGCATAACTGTACTCTAGTTGGAAAAAACTGGGTAAGAGTCTTTATGAATGGTACAAAGAAAGATAAGAGTCTTTATGAATGGTAGAGGTGATAACTTATCCAAGGGGGTGTTGGGGATGTGAAGCCTGGCCAGCTAATCGTGGAGGGCTGTGAAAAGATGACAGACACCCGAAGGACTGCAGACGTCAGCTCCCACTCACTCCAGGATGCTAACAAGGCCTCATTTCCTGCTTCTCTCTCACTTTCCAGCCCTTCATGGGAGATAATTACTGTGATGCCATCAACAACCGAGCCTTTTGCAACTATGACGGCGGGGATTGCTGCACCTCCACAGTGAAGACCAAAAAGGTAGGCCAGGGTGCAGTCCTCGACAGCTGCCTCCTGCCCGCTTCTCCAGCTTTTGGGGCCAGGATCACTCCTACATGGCTGGACAACCCTTGTCCTAACTGTGCCAGCACTGTCCACAAGCTTTATTTCATTTTATTTTTTTATTCTTTTGGTCAGTAGTTGAACTAATATCATGGGCTAGGCCCTGGCTGATTTTTACAGATGTGGTTCTCAAAGCTTAGAATCAGGTACAGAAGCAGATAATAAAACTGCAATACATACTTTCAGAAAGGAAGGATGAAGTGCTTGGGGGGCTAGGCAAGAGGTCAGAGAAGGCGCTGCAGAGCAAGAGGCATCTGCACTGAAACTTGAGGGATAAGAGGAAGGGGTGAGGAGGTGGTCAAAAGAATGGTGTCTGGAGCAGGACACTGGCATGTAAAATCCCAGAGAGAACATACATTTTTAGGGGGTAGGGCTGAAGTCTAGGAGAGAGAAAATAGTACATCCCTAATGAGGTCATTTACAGTCTTATGAGCATTTAATTATCTCTTATTTGTCATACCTGTAGAATTAGGGAAAGATGGTCATGGTCATGGTTTTTTTCCTTTATATTATTTTTTTCTTTATTCTTTAATCACCCAGGAGTGATTCAAGTGTTTATAGTAAACCAAAGAAAAAACATTCGATAGATGCATGTTAACCCCTCACAGAAAAGTGGCCACCTCCATTTTTCTCTGACTGCCACTGAGACCAGAGTGAGGAGCCCCAGCCAAGAGTTGGGAGCGAGGTGGTAACCCAGCCAGCCTGGGCTGAGAAGCGTTCTTGTGATGAATGAGTTAATGGAAAACTATTTCTATTTTTATATTCCTCTGCAATCTGAGCTGAAAGATCATTTCATCTGTGTCATTTTAAAGAAGGGAGAACTGAGTTTCTGAGACAGGAAAAGCAAAGAATCATAGTCAGTCATGCCTAAAGAGCCCTCTATGACTATCTTGGCCCAAACGTTTCATTTTATTAATAGGGGCACTGAGGCCCATAAAAGACGAATGATTTGTCCCAGGTGACAAAGTGAGTGATAGAAAGAGTGAGGTTCCTGGATTCCAATCCCAGTCCCTTTATTTTGCAACATCCTTAGGAGAGTTGGTTTCTTCAAGAAAGAAGCTCTGACCCAAAATACAGGAACAAATAGGACAAGACCCAAGGAACACATTCTAATCAAATGGCTGTTACTGAATCTTTTGGTTGAGGAATAAAGATTCTGGGATTGTCCAGGATCAGTCAGTCCCATGTGGGCAACACTTTTCAGATGCCTACCCTTCTTTGGTTTCGGTTTGGTTTTGATTTTTGATAGGACACTGAAGGTGTACAATTTTTGCTTAAGTAGGGGACAATAAAATTCATTTTCTGTTAAGGAATTTTATCATTTTTTTCTAATTATGAAATAATGCATATTGGAAAATTCAGAAAGAAGAAAACAAAAGAATTCACTTATTACCTTAAAACCCAAAGAAAACCACTGCTTTTTATTTTGGTGTATTTTATTCTGTGTATTTTGTTAAGTGTGAGGGTATTTTTGTCTATGTATATATCACTGCCTTTCTAGCTTGCAATCTTGTTTTGCTTAGTTTTGTTTACTTAGCACAGGAAATCTTAGACATAAGAATTATTTGCACTGAGCACAGTGGCTCATGCTTGTAATTCCAGCACTTTGGGAGACCAAGATGGGCGAATCACTTGGGACCAGGAGTTGGAGACCAGCCAGAGCAACACAGGCAGACCCTTGTCTCTACACATAATAATAATAATAATAATAATAATAATAATAATGTAGCTAGGTATGGAGGCACATGTCTGTAGTCCCAGCTACTTGGGAGACTGAAGCAGGAGAACCACTTGAACTCAGAGATGTCAAGGCTGCAGTGAGCCGTGATCATACCACTGCACTCCAGCCTAGGCGATAGGGTGAGAGCCTATCTCAAAATTAAAAAAAAAAGAAAAAAAAATCTGATAGTAGTATAAACATCTCAGCTGTATTTTTTGCTGCATTGTTGTTTATTATATGGTTGTGATGTATGATAATTTATATAACAATTTACTTCAACTCTTATTTTTAACTTTTGGATTATTTCCTTTTTCTTATAACTAAAATGATGCTCATGAGCATCTTTGCACATAAAATACTTTTATAGCTCTAATTATTTCTTTATCGTTGATCCTTACAATTGAAATGCTAAGGGAGGGGTGTAAGCATATTTAAGGCTCTTGATACCTGTTTCCAAATGAATATAGTGAACAATATTATCCATTTTCTTCCATTGGAATCAGCCACCTTTGAACGTGAATGGACGATGAAGTTTGTATTTGAAACAGAAGTTTGTACAGAATTATGGCTCCATCTGACACCGGTGGCTGGAGAAAGAGCAGCTCTATTTAAAATAACGTTCCTACCTATTGTAACTTAGGTACTAAAATATGAAATATGAAGCTGATTTTTTGACAGAGAACTTTCCAAAATGGATTCCTCTCTCTACGGAGTGCATTGTGGGAATATGAAGTCATGAGATTGAGGTTCAGGTTCAGATTCCAAATATTTATTTATTTATTTATTTATTTATTTATTTTGAGACGGCGTCTCGCTTTGTCGCCCAGGCTGGAGTGCAATGGCAAGATATCAGCTCACCGCAACCTCTGCCTCCCAGGTTCAAGCGATTCTCCTGCCTCAGCCTCCCAAGTAGCTGGGATTACAGGTGCCCACCACCACACCTGGCTAATTTTTGTATTTTTAGTAGAGATGGGGTTTCACCATCTTGGCCAGGCTGGTTTTGAACTCCTGACCTCATGATCTACCCACCTTGGCCTCCCAAAGTGCTGGGATTACAGGCATGAGCCACTGTGCCTGGCCAGGTTCCAAATTATTATAGTAACTTTACCATATACATATTATTTGAACATCAAGCCACCATTTTGGCTGTCTGTTCCTGTACTGAGTTCCAGTGCAGCAATTTCAGACTCCCAGGCCCTGAGATAAGCACAGACTCTTCACTAAGGAACCCCAGAACCGGTTCTTTGCTAGCTCTGATGCATTTCATACTCTTTTTTCTTCCTTGTCTACCCACATTGTAAATGTAGTTGGGCTTTTTATGTTAAGAAATCCCCTTCTTCCACTTTAAATTCTTGTTTCTTCCTGTTGGCTGAGGGTGTAGAATGCAGATGGCCAAGCTGCCTTCATCCAATGAGTTGAATGTCCATTGAGGATCTCTGTGTACTCAGCACCAGACCAGGTTGTAGACAGGCAGTATTTCTGCCCTTGTGAAACTTGTAGTCTATTAGGGGAGCCTGTTATTAAGCAGGGAGCCACACAACTATTGCATTTAATTACTTTTGTGGAAGAGGCAATGATGAGGAAGTGTGAGATTTTATGGAGAACAGCATGAAGGTCCAAGAAAGCTTCTCTGAGGAAGGGACATTTACATGGAGATCTGAAGAGGGAGCAGGAGTCTTCCTGGTGAAGGTGAATAGTGGTTGGGGGTAGAAGAGGAAAGGTCTCTTAAAACTGTGCAAGAAGTGTGGATTAGAGAGACTAACGGCCTCCTTTATGGCAGATAGGACTTTGCCATCATTATTTCAGTTGTGGACAGGTATTTGGGGCTTTTCAGATGCAAGATTCCTAGAAGTCTGACTTCTGGAAAAGAAAAGTGTCTCAAATTAAAATCACACTTCCTACAATTTAGATTTCCCAGTTTGACTTTTAAGGGAACTTCAACTTCTTGAAACTTTTATCCTCTTTCTTGGACACCCCCAAATACTCCCTGCAGTAGACTGGCTTAAAGGTGGTGATAGATGGAGACAATAAATAAGAACACAAGACTTCCCCAAGTGAACCACTGCATGTTTCAGACACTCTGCCAGACACTTGGCCTCTGCAATCCTCTTTAATCCTCTTGTCAACACAGAGAGGTCACTATTCTTATCCCCATCACACAGATGAACCAGTCTGGGCTTGGAGTACATATGGGACTTGCCCAAGTTCACTTGGCAAGTGAGTGGGGAAGCCCAAGTTTGAACCCAGTTCTGTCTGACTCACAAGTTCTGCTTTTTCTCCTGCATGGTGCTGAGTTTCAGAAGAAAGCACATGGGGTGCCTATGTCCCCAGCACACCTCGGCATGACCCTCCCCATTCTGGTTGGAGACATTTCACCATAAGCCCAGACTGCCAGGGAACCTTGGGGGTGGGACCCCTCCCTTGGCAAAGAGGAGAGCAGTTTTTCCCAGCAGCAGCAGGGATGGGGTTGGGGGAAGATAAGTCTCCCAGCCTTCCCATCATCCTGACATCCCCGGCAGCCCAGACAGGAGTTTCCCCTGGGCATCCACAGGACAGAAGAAAGTGCTGGTTTTTGTTTCCATCTTCCACCTTAGGAAGCCTCTCAGAGAAGGAGAGAGGTTACTTTCCTTTCATGCCTCTGCCCTTACCTGCTGGACCTGTTTAGGTCCCACTTGTCCCCTCAGCCCCAGTCCCATATCATGAGACATTCCCTTCCCTTACGCACCCAGGCTAGCACTCAGAGAAACTCACCCCTGGGTGACTTTCAAGCAACTTTCTAAATTATAGGAATTCAGTTAACTGAGCACTTACTATGTGCTGGGCTATGGCTGGGATCTCTGTGCATCTCTCACTTAAACTCCAGAATGTTTCAGCCAAGTAGAACGTTGAGGTTGAGGGAAGTGGAATCATTTGTACAAGGTGACAGAGCTGTGTTTGGGATTTAGGATTTCCTAACTCTGAACGAATGGTAATAGCTAAGAGTTATTGCTTTGCTTTACATGTCATTTCATTTCATCAGCACAATAACCCTGCTGTAGATGTTGTTCTTTTTTATCTTTTTCTTTTTCTTTTGAGATGAAGCGTCACTCTGTCACCTAGTCTGGAGTGGCTCACTTCAGCCTCAACCTCCTAATAAGCTCAAATGATTTTTCCACCTCAGCCTTCCAAATAGCTGGGACTACAGACACACATCACCACACCATGCTAATTTTCATATTTTTTGTATAGAAAGTGGTCTTCTTGTATTGCCCAGACTGGTCTTGAACTCCCGGGCTCACATGATCCTCCAGCCTCAGCCTCCCAAAGTGCTGAGATCACAGATGTGAGCTGCCCTAGGTGTTATCTTTTTAATCCTCATTTTATAGATGATGAAACTGGGGCTTAGAAGGGTTAAGTTCACACAGTTAGCAAGTGGTAAAGCTAAGATGCAAACCAAGAGAACTTAAGCTGCACAGCACCTGCCTCTAACCCCTGGGAACATCCTTTTGCAATGGGCTTGTGTCTTGCCCAAGCATCTTGTCCTGCCTCTTGTGGGTAATTTTCTTGCTTTGTAGACCTCCAAGAATGAAGTTCTTGGTATGAACTCCAGGCCCAGAGTTAAGCACTCAGCATCTTCTCCCAGACTTCCTTCTTGCCAGTTTTCCACCTAAATTTCTTCCCGGTTCCCAGGGCTAGGGCCTCCGCGATGCCTTGGCACAGCATGATGACTGTCTGCTCCCTTCATTCTCCCTCCCGTATTTGTCTGTACAGACACCAGCTGTTCCCCACATCCGCCTTATGGGGTGACCTGGACCCGGCTGGCAGACAAGAGCAAGACAGTGCAGGAAACTCTGTCTGACAGGGGTGTCCAATTTCCCACCCAGACACCTGCCTGCAGTGTGAGCAGACAGGAAGGGGCAGGACTCAGCCTCTCAGGATGTCAGTTTATTATTTTCCTGTTGGAGCCTTGAGGAGCCTCAAATACAAAGCAGATTTCCAGAATGGTCGCTCCAATGGTTTCCCTTCATGACAAAAAATATTGAGTTTATAATTGGAATCATTCTAAGTAAGCATGTGTTGGGGTGTGAGGGAGAAAAGGGAAACAACCTTAACATATTCAACATACCAAAGCTTTCTAAGGTGTGGTGGCCTGGAACACTAGTTGTGGTCATGTTTCAGATAGCTGCTAAGAGACTGATTCTTATAGATGTCTGGGGAGTTGGGGTAGAGTCCCGGTTCTGTGACTTATTAACTCTGTGACCTTGAGTAGGCCAGACTCACTTTGGGTTTTTATGTCTTGATATTTGAATTAGATTCCTGTCTAAGAACTCAACATACCAAGGCTTTCTAAAAATGTGCCTAAGGACTCTTCAGATGGCTTCCTGGATGAGTTAGTCATTGAGCAGGAAGCGGAGGGATAGTTAAGACTGAGACCTACAGAGAATAAGAAGAGGTTAATCCCAGAAACACATCTCAGCACAGGATGGTGCACCCAATTCATGCAACTATGTGTAGGGCTGCAATATTTGCTAAATGACCGATTTGCTAAATCTTAAACCCTATCTAAATGAGAACATGGTTTCTTAAGAAAGGACATTTTACCCAACATGTAGCACATTGGTCATTGGTCTAAGAAGGTTAGTGATTCTATAAGATATGGAAAAATAATCAACATCATTACATGGAGAGCAGCCTTCTTAGCAGAGTGGGTGATAAACTATATCAACAAAGGGCTGGGTGTTGGGTAGCTGACTTGGGGATGTACATCAGTGTCTCTTCTTGAGCCAGCAGCCAGAATAATCCTTTTTGTTGTTGTTGTTGAGACAGAGTCTCACTCTGTTGCCCAGGCTCATTATGTAGTGGCACAATCTTGGCTCACTGCAACCTCCGCGTCCCAGGTTCAAGCAATTCTCCTGTCTCAGCCTCCTGAGTAGCTGGGATTACAGGCACGTGCCACCACACCTGGCTAATTTTTGTTTTTTTTTTAGTAGAGACGGGGTTTCACCATATTGCTCAGGCTGGTCTTGAACTCCTAACCTCGCAGAATAGTCCTTTTAAATCAAGTCAGATCACATCACACCTCAATGCAAAGACATACAGTTCCTTCCCATTTTACTTGGAGTGAAAACCTAAGTTTTCCCAATGCCTACAAAGCCCTTGGGAAAATGTGGGTGCTTTTCCCACCCACATTGCTTCTCTGACTGCCCCCTTCCCACTGTCTATGCCTTTTCTTATCCACCTCTGGCCCTTTGGACTCCTTGCTGTCCTTAGCTCAGCTCAGGCATCCTTCTACTTTACAGCCTTTGTCACTGTGTCACTGGCAATTTCTTTGGTGGAGAACCCTCTTCTATTCATCCTCATGACTCACTCCTTCACCTCTTTCAAGTCTTTGCCCAAGTGCCATGTTCTCAATGAGTCCAACACTGACCACCCACCCCACATCACCCTGACACTCCCACATTCATTTGCTTTGCCTTCTGTTTTGTTTTTTCTTTCTTCCCTAATACTTATCACCCTGTAATACACTATAAAATATATTTATTTATGATCAGATGACCCCTACCCCTCTTGATGCTAGAATGCAGAATTAATGAGGATAAGAATGTGCTTCTTGTTTGTTTATTGATAGATTCCAATTTCCAGTGTACCTCAATGTTTCCTGTCCAATAGTACGTACTCAACACCCACAAATAAATACTTTTTGAACGAGTGAATTTAGGGTAGTACCTGCTGTGTGATAGATACTGTATTAGGCCATGAGCAAGAACCTGGTCCCAGCTGCGCTGAGTTCATGTTTTATGGATGAGTAGCCAGACATTTAGAGTATAGCGAGTACTCATGGAGACACAGCAAGTCAGGAGGTCAGCAAAGTTTCCTAGGGAAGGCAACAACAAAGGCAATACACGAAAGGACCAGAAGTTATTTCCCAGATGAAAGGAGTAAGAGAGGACCAGAGATAGGGGTGGGAGGGAAAAGGGTATCTCTGGCCAGAGGAATAGGCTGTGCAAAGGCCCAGACACTAGGGAAAGTGTTAAGGAAATCATAATTCCCTGAGTATGCCCAGAGCATGGTGCAAGGGGAAAAGGGATGAAAGATGAGCCTAGATGGATAAGCAAGGCTTTTATCACCCAAGCCAAGGAGACTGAACTTTATCCAGAGGCCAATGGTGGTATTCAGGAGAATTTGAAGCACTGAGCCAGTCTGGGGAATCCCAGAAGGCCTTTTAGAAGAGGGAGTAGATATGCTTAACTTGGAGGATTAGTAAGAGACAACAAGCAGATGGCTAAGCACACTAGACTAACTCTTCCATATTCAAAAATTACTGGCTTCTGGAATGTTATTAAATCCCATCCCTCCCCTGGCCCCGCTTTGGAATGTAGCCCTGACTTTTTCCCTATGGATGAAGTAGACACTCATTTTATTTTGGTCCTATGATGGAATCCAGCCCTTCTATCCCAAAAAAATTATCAGCATAATTATCAACATTATTACCACCACCATAATCATCATTACCTCACTGTCAAAACTATCACCACCATCACCACTAGCATCATCATTTATTGAGCACATATTTTATGCCATGCATTATGCTAAATGCTTTACTTGCATTTCATACTTTACCCAACATGCTTCTGTGTGGTAGGACTGTTAGTACCTCCTTTTTACAGATAGAGAAACTGAAGCCCAGAAAAGGGAAGTAACTTGCCTTATAGCATACACCAAATTCAGCAACAGGGCAAAGACTCAAACATGTCTTTTTCTCCTCTAGGCCAGTGCTTTCCTCCAATTGACCCATATTTTTTCCACTTTATCTTCCATTTATCCACAAGACCACTTTATCTTCATTTAAATAAGCTTCTGTATACATTAACTGTTCCATGTTTTATGCCAGGTACTGTATCCATCCTACCTTTAAGAAACTTACAGGGGAATCTTTGCCCTTGGCATCATGCCTTTATCTACTTGGTCCTCATGAAATCTTTCCATCAGCACTGTGAAGACCCTAAGATTCAACCAGGTGAAGTGACCTGCCAGTGATGTGGCCCCCACAGCCAGCAGGAGACAGAGTCAAAGCTCTCTGACCATCAGCACAACATGACTCTTGTTCCTCCTCAACCAGCACCCCCACCATGCTCTGCTAGTTACCTCCCTGTGGAGTCTGAGTCAGAATCCAGCCCCTGCATGTCTCTCAGCTCTAGACAGGATCTGCAGCCAGAGCCTTGTGGTGCAGTTGCCTCAGCTGCATTCCTGAGCCCCTCACACTCACAGATGGAGGTGTTAGCCTCAGCAGCTCACCCAGAGGGAGAACCCATGTGCCGGAGCACCCTCTCTAGCCCCGAGTAAAAAAGGAGAGAATCCTGGCAGTCATGGCCCTGGCTTGCTAACAGAATCCCAGAGTGGGTGGCCAAGCCATTTATGGGACAGCCTAGCCACATGATGCTGCGAATCCCCAAATGTAAACTGGCCACCATGGTGTTCATGCTGTGGGTGGTAGGTTTTCTTGGGAGGCCGCCTCGGGGAGAAGGTGGGGAGCTGCTTGGGGAGTCAGGGAATCTGGCAGTTGGGCTCAGAGCTCTGATTTTATCAAGATGTGATTCTTCTCTCCATGCCTCAGTTTCTTCATCTGTGAAGAGAGGACCCTGACTGCTGCTCTGCCGTCCTCCTGGGGCATGGTGCTAAGGAGTGCCAGGCCACCTGCCAGTCCACTGACTCACCTCTTTGCATCTTAGTTTCCTGTAAGATGTAAAATGGGGATAGTAAGAATAGTTACCTCTTAGCATTGCTGGGCAGAGTGAGTAAGATAATGATACACATTGAGTTTAGCTCAGTGCCAGGCACATAATAAGGATAAAGGTTATTGGTGATTAAAAAGACAAAGCAGCAGTCAGCCTTTTCACGTTGTGAAGAAAATACCTTTTTCCCCCCCTTCTTTTTACTCTCACTTGCTGAAAAGCTCTCAAGTGTTTGAACTGGGTTTTGGAATCCTGCATCATCAACTCACTGACTGGTACTGAGGCCTGGGACAGGTTAGTTTTGCTTTAAACATTCTGAAACTTCTATTTTCTCATCTGCAAGATGGGTAGCTAATAGTGATAGTCTCACAAGGTGGTATGGAGTCAGAGAGCTAATATATAAAAATCATCTGGCATGTGGAAGGTCCTTGGGAATCACTAGTGTGTGTACAATGATATTCACTGCTTGAACCTGCATGAACAGGTGTCCCAAAGTCCTTTCTAGGTTAGACCTAGGAATACCTGAAAATCTCTACCCTTTTCTTCTCAGTTTTATATCTGTGATCAGTGAGGAAGCTTGTAACAGACAAGGCTCTGAACAGGCAGTTCACAAAGAGGCAACAGGAGGGAAGAAAACACCATGTGTCTCCTCTACATTGGGCGCTCTGAGAGCTAGGTTGAACCTGACATGACTTCACTGACTCCTCACCAGAGCCCTGCGAGGTCTTGATAAAGACTCTTGTCTTACAGATGGGGAGGCTGAAGATGCCAGGGACTTGCTGAAAGTCATACAGTTTCTGTGTAAAGTCTACAACATACTACTTACAAGCATGTAGTGGAGACAAGGAGGCTCTGGATAGGCCTCCTGAGACCAACCCTCCTAGGCTTTGTCATATTCTGATTGAGTTTCCTTCGGTGTTTATTTGGAAAGTGCTTAAACTGCCCAGACTGGCCTGGGGAAGGAAGAAAAAGGTGATACCACTCCAGCATAGCCAGAGTGCCGAGACAGGCCTGAGAAGCTAACTGGTGGCAAGGCCTTGCCAGCCAACAATTTTGGAGAAGCTGATTGAACTGGGGAGGGGAGGAAGGGAAGCATTCAAGACAGGATTTGTGAAGAAATTCTATGTTTCAACGTCCTTTCTGGCCAGGTCTTTGCCTTCTACCTTTCTCAGACTGAGAAGGATTTTCAGCCAGATGAGAAGTTAGAAGCTATGAAAATCAACTCTTGTTATAGGTAGGGAAGCTGAAGCTCAGAGAAGGGAAGTAACTTCTCTAAAGTCACCCAGCAGCCAACTGCAAGAGTGGAGGTTCCCTGATTTGTATTCTGCCTGCATATTAATGCATTCATTTGCTCATTCATTCATGGGTCATTGAATGCATAAAGACTCAGTTCAACAACAGTCATGGTCCCTGCCCAGAGGGAGCTGACATCCAAGTAAAGAAGTAATTCAGTATTAGAAGGGTGTAAAAATAAGATGCTGTGATATGGTATGAAGGCGATGGTGCCATTAGATTGGTGCAAAAGTAATTGCCATTTTTGCCATTACTTTCAATGGCAAAAACCACAATTATTTTTGCACCAACCTAATATCTTTGGTCAGACTACTGAGGGAGGTAGTGATACTTGAGAAAAGACCTGGACAATGAAAAAGAGCTGGCCAGGGAAGGGCAGTCAGAGTGGAGGACCATTAGTGGCTAAAGACACAAAAGTAGGAAAACAGAGTATATGAGGAACCGATAAATAAAGAAGCCAATGAGAGTGAGGAGGAGAAGGGAACCATGTAAGATCTGAGAATTATATAGAAATCAGATCATGCAAGGCCTTGAACTTGTGGTAAGGACTTTGGATTTTATTCTAAGACATATAATTTTTTGAATATTTGCCTTGAGTGAGGTGCAGCAGAAAGCACAAAAGATAAAGCAGACATGAAACCATCCCTAATGGGTGTTTGAACTCAATGGGAAAGTGTTACAGAGAGAATTTTAGAGAAGACATTAGAGGTAACTGGATCGTGCTAATGATAGAATGAGAGCAAGGGTAGGAGACAGGGATGGATAAAGCATGGGGGAGTTAAGGACAAGGAGATTGTTCAAGTGTGGAAGGTGGGAGGTGGGGGACAATAGGCAGGAAAGATGGTGAAATACGAGTGAGTGAGAAATTTGATTCAGCATATATGTATTCGGCACTGAGCATCTCAAAGGTGTTAGGTCATGTGCTGGGACTTTTGCATGTTTCTTCTTGCTTGATCCTCACAAAAAATGCGATATGAAATATGGTATTTTAAAAATCCTCCTTTCATAGATGTAGAACCTAAGATCATGACAGTGGAGGGATTTTTCCCAAAATCGTTCAGCGAGTGTGAAGCAAACAAGGATCCCAACCCGAACCTTTTGGCTTTCATGATAGTACTGTCCACACTCTACCCCACTGGTTGGATTTTGACTTGGTTTTCCCCTTAGTTTCCCTATTTGGACTGGAGGGTTTTCTCTCTATGACACTTCCAGTTCTAACATTCTGTGCTTCTCTTCAAGGTAAAATGAATAGGAGCAAATATTCTAGATTCTAGATGGAATATCCTAGATGTATTCCACAGAGTCACAGAGGCTGGAAAGTAAATGTCCTAAACAGAGAACAGCAAGTAGCTGTGAGCAAGAGAGGTGCTGCTTGGAAAAAGGGACTGTGGAAATGCTTACCACAGCATGAAGCACTTAGGAATTTTTTTTTTTTTTTTTGAGACGGAGTCTTGCTCTGTCGCCCAGGCTGGGGTGCAGTGGCCGGATCTCAGCTCACTGCAAGCTCCACCTCCCGGGTTTACGCCATTCTCCTGCCTCAGCCTCCCGAGTAGCTGGGACTACAGGCGCCCACCACCTCGCCTGGCTAGTTTTTTGTATTTTTTAGTAGAGACGGGGTTTCACCGTGTTAGCCAGGATGGTCTCGATCTCCTGACCTCGTGATCCACCCGTCTCGGCCTCCCAAAGTGCTGGGATTACAGGCTTGAGCCACCGCGCCCGGCCAGCACTTAGGAATTTAAACTGAAAAGAGAAACAAAGACTTGTGGTAGCCATAAGTACAAAGAGTCAGAGAGAGATGGAGCAATGCATAGAAATTTATTCATTCTGTGGCTTAGGCCCTGTGAAAACAGAAATAAACACGATTGACCTGGTCTCTGCCTTATGGGCCACAGAAGTGGTGGGAGGATAGACCAAAAAACTAAAGGAGAGGGAGCGGGAGAGAGAAAGAGAGAGAATAATTGAGCACTTAGCATATGTCAAGCACTGTGTGAGGTGTTTTCATGAGTTATTTCATGTATTCCTTATCACAACCTCAGGAGGTCTACACTTTTATTTTTCCCATTAAATAAATGAGTTCATTGAGACCCAGAGAAATTGTCACATGTTCAAGGTCACGTCTCAAGTAGATGTTCTCACATGTTCAAGGTCACCTCTCAAGCTGGGGTGTATACTTAAATCTTTCTGATGTTCCATTCTACGTTTTAAATTATTGCAAAATTTCAGGATGGAGAGAGGTTGGGAGGGAGGGAAAGTGGTCAAAGAGGCAGAGAAAAAAGAAGAGCTAGACATTGAGAATGAGTACACAAGTACATGAGAGAGAGGGATAGAAACAAAGATTCTCTCTGAGACTACGTGACCACTTGGAGACCCTGCCCAGGCAGGAGGCAAATGAGGTCATTAAATCCATCTGCGCAGATTGGAGACTCTCTGGGGAAAGTGATATGCAAATGTCATGATGCAATGAGGTGAAATCTACTTGCGTTAGTTCAGGCAGGGACTCAAGCAGGGACTGCACTGTGCTCTTTGGAAAGATAGATTATCTGCTGGATGGGGAAGACACTCGCTCTGTTGGGCTCTTCCTATCAGTTTTCAGAAAGGAAAGCTGGCCAAGGTCACAGAACACATGAAGGAACGAACTGGAAACTGGATTGAACTCAGTCCTCTCACTTTTTCGTATGCTAAAATCTGCTTCCCAGGTCCTTCAAATTTTGTGCAAAACCTCCATACGATCTATTCCCTACTCAGGATTCCAAGCCTCCCAGAAGGTGGTCTAGCTTCCCTGAGACATGCTTTTTGTTTTCATCATTGCCTACTAAAATCAAAGTGACTAATATGTGCAGAGACTTATGGTTTCTCAGAGGACACTTCCGCATCCTTTCTTTCACTTGATCACGTATACATCAGATATTCCATTACACAATTCTATTAACCGACTTTGCTATAGTGCACTACAATTTTCCACCCATGATTTTACTCAGCTCCTATAGTTTACAGTACAAAGTGGGTCTTATTATATCAGCTCTACATAGGGATGTGAGGCTCAGAGATAAGTAGCTTGTTTTACTTTAAATACCAGACTTGACACTTATTATTACTTTTGGCAAATTCTTATTCCTTTCTGAGCTTCAGTTTCCCCATCAATAAAAGGGTGATTGTTGCAGCATCTGTCTTACAGAGTTGTCAAAAGTGTTTTCTTGTTTGGAAATCACTGAGTACATTGCCTTACCCCATAGCAAATGCCTGACCCATAGCAAGTGCCTCTGTAAATGAAAACTGCTGTGATTATGATCATGGTGCTCTCGATAAAAGTTATCACCAGGATATAGCAAGAAGCAGAGCCATGACTTGAACTTGAACCTTCTGCTCCTCAAATCCAGTGATTGTATCACTGCCCCCCACTGCCCTCCTGATCATTACTGCTTCAGACCAAACCGCCTGATTCGCTTCTTCTCTCTTTCTGCAGGTCACCCCATTCCCTATGTCCTGTGACCTACAAGGTGACTGTGCTTGTCGGGACCCCCAGGCCCAAGAACACAGCCGGAAAGACCTCCGGGGATACAGCCATGGCTAAGGAAGGACAAGGAGTTGTCAAAGAATTCCCAACGCCAGGACCCGCATCCCTTTGGTATTGATTTCACAGTCAGCTGCTCAATGGAATGGCCTCTCCACACCAGGGATCCTTAGCACCCAACCGGTCTGCCTTTAATTTTACCCAGGAAGGACTCACAGTGGGGTGAATGAACCAAGTTTCGCCATGCTGGATGATGAAATGGATTCCCATCCCAAAGTCTGAGATGGATTGCATATACAGTGTGCAGTCCCAGAGCCTCCTAAAATTCTAGCCATTTGTCACACAACCACAGCAAGAAACATGTTCTATATCTAGAGTGTGCCCATCTGTGGTTAGTACACATGCATGCATACACACCCATACAAACATCTGTGTGAGGGCAGTTCTGGAGATGAGCAGAGAGAGACTGGAATAAACTCAATCTTTTCTTTCCCAAGCTCCTAGCCAACACTATCCTTGGGAGAAAGAAATTTGCAGAAACTGCTAAGACCAAGTGTGGAGATGTCAAGATAGTTCACACCCTGAGGCTCGGAATATGTAGGACATGCACAATTGTACAGTCCTTTGGGATTGGCAGTGAAATAGTCTGTGATCACCTATCTTCTAGGGAACTAGGAGCTAGGAAGAGGTAAAGATTATAAGGTATGCAAAGCGCCCCAATTCTTCTGCTGCCATGGGGGATTTTACCCCAACTCCAGGGTTCGAGGCCAATCTGAGAATGGCTTAGGATTGCAATGTCAAGGTATTATGTCAGCCCCTTGCTTGAGGCTTGAGGTAATAATATCCCTCTAGGACTTACCTGTTCCCTCAAATCTTGCCTTGGGACCACATTTGCTGCTACTTTTCCTGCTGCTCTATCCTATACATTGAATAATCCAAGATGGTAGAACTAGGTTAGAAAAAATCCCACACAACCAAACAGTCTGCCTTAAAAGTGACCCACATTTTTCCATAGCTCCTCACTTTTTAGCCCTTCTGCAAGAGAAAAACCGTTATGGGTCCACATGGTGAGAAGTTAAGTTTCCTGTAAGTGGGCCTCTCACCCTGGAAAGGAGTTGAGGGACATCAGATGCTGGAACCCTCACTGAAAGTCCAGAATGTCTAAGCCAGTGTTAGATTTTGTAAACAAGTGGAACAGTGTTAAATTTCTATGATGTTGGAGCCATCCAGAGACTATTGGAATTGTTGAGACTCTTGGATTATTATCCTTATCCTAATCTTCCTAGCCCTTCAGGCTAGAGTAGGCTTTGGTCCTGAGAACTTCGCTGTTGCTCTGAGGAGATATAATTCTGGGAGAAAGAATCTTTTATAAGAATAGTATACATTGTTCTTGAGAGGGCCATCGGAAGCCAAAGAGTTCACAGCCTCAGCACCAACAACTCAACATGGTCATCGTGTTTTCTATATGGTTTTTCCAGCTACCAGTACTCCCTTCCATACCTGTGACTGGGCAATGCTTTTCTCTCTCCCATGTCTAGCCTCCAAAAGTTAAGTGAAAATTAGCCAATTGTATGTCGAAGCCCCCACCACTTTGGGGATCTCTTTGTTTCTTTTCAGCCAGGTACTTGCCCACTCCCTTTGAATTAATATGGGAAGAAATTAATACAGGATGAACTGGAGAGAAAGGTTGAGTGTGACATGCTTTCTGAAACCTGGAGCTGGGAATTGAGGTGAAGGGAAGGTCTAGACTAGTTATATCACATAGGGATTACTGTAAATCAAGTCATCTCAAGTCTAGTGAAGACAGCCAACAGAAAAAAAACCTAGCGTAGGGATAGAAAATATCACGCACATGTGCAGCCTCACCTAACTCCTGCATCCAAGGCAGGTGTTGTTAATCTATCATAGTCTTTTTTCAAGAAAAAAAATGGGACCAAAAATAACTTTAGGAACCACCATATTATATCACTCCCAGTAGCACCTAACTGGTGATCAAAAACACTTGAGAAGACATCTATTGGCCATCTCTGGCCAATTACATTAAGAAACATATAGCCGAGCGCGGTGGCTCACGCCTGTAATCCCAGCACTTTGGGAGGCCGAGGCAGGCGGATCACGAGGTCAGGAGATCGAGACCATCCTGGCTAACACAGTGAAACCCTGTCTCTACTAAAAATACAAAAAAAATTAGCCGGGCGTGGTAGCGGGCGCCTGTAGTCTCAGCTACTTGGGAGGCTGAGGCAGGAGAATGGCCTGAAATAGGAGGCAGAGCTTGCAGTGAGCCAAGATAGTGCCACTGCACTCTAGCCTGGGTGACAGAGCGAGAATCCGTCTCAAAAAAAAAAAAAAAAAAAAAAAAAAAGAAACATATCAAGGTGCTTTTGGCACAGGTGCCCACAAATACGGATGCAGTGCTGAGATAGTTTATGAGACTTATACCATTTCGCAAACTCTGAAATTGGGTTCCATATTGGCAAGACTGCCACAGTTGTTAAGAATAATCCTCTATGCTTCTTCCTCACAAAACCATATCTCATTTATATCCAGACCATTACTTCACTGTAATTATAAGGACCAATTATTAGCAAGAAATAAGAAAATTATTAGAAGAATCGATCCTATTCTGAACCCCTCTCCAGTATCTTTGCACTCTTGCCAACTCTCCAGGCCTCTCTCTTGCCCTAGCTGAGTTATCAGCCTGTGTGATGTTAACTTAGAAGATACAAGCTAAGAAAGGTAACAGTATCAACCCTCCCAGTTGCTTAATTATACCCATAGGTAATACAAAAAACTTTGAAGACCCAAAGATGACATTACTAATGATGTGATTTCAGGAACCACAAAAGAACCTTACCAGCTTCCCTCAAATCAGTCCTTATCCTCTTTCTATCTTCACTTCCATCATCATCTATCCCCACACTATCTAGCTAAGCAAAGATTCCTGGAGGCTGACTTGTATCTTCAGACTCACAGAGTGAATTCAGCTCTTCTGAATTAAGACCCACTCAGTCTCTTTCATTCAGACCTGTTGCTAACAAACATATATTTGCCAAGGATATTAGGCAAAAGAGGCTACTTGATTGGTGGCCAACCTCATGCCCACGTGGAAGGTATCATTAATAGGGTCTTTTCAAACCTTAGTGGAGGAGTGTCAGCTCAATTTGAGCAATGTATTTATTCCCAGTTTCATTTTCCTCCTGGGAATTAACTCATCGTTTCATTCCTTCAGTCATTTTCTGTTTAGGTGACCGGAGCACTGAAAGGCAGCTCTGATGCACTATTGTGTATCAGCAGCTCAAAGGCCCTAAAACACTGAAGGTTCTGCATTTGAAGTATTAGATTGTTAGCAGCAAAAAAGAAAAGATGAGGTGGACAGTTCTCTAAGCCCTATTTAGGGAACCTTTTCCAAGTCACAATGTTAACTACCTACCCAAAGGATTTGCATTGCCCCCCCCCAGATTCTGTGCCAATAACCTTTTAAAGAAATACAGTCTTTGGGAAATCAGTTTCAATGGTGAATTGGGGTGTCAAGGAAGGGAAAGATTAATGGTCATAGATGGTAGGGCTTTGAAAATGTAGGGTATCAGCTGCCACTCCTGGCTTCAACACATTGAGTCACTGCCTAGACGGTTCTCTTGGTCTTATTCCCACCTTGGCCAATGCTTAAATGCTATTTGTTGAAAATAATTCTTTGAGACACATTTCAGCTACCTCCCTTCCAGGTTCGATTTAACTTGGTTGCAATTGTCAATTTGTTATAGGTGTTACCTGTGTGAAAGAAAGAAAGGAAAGAAAGAAAGAAAGGAAAGAAAAGAAAGAAAGAAAGAAAGAAAGAAAAAGAAAGAAAGAAAGAAAGAAAGAAAGAAAGAAAGAAAGAAAGAAAGAAGGAAAGAAAAGGAAGGAAGAAAAAAAGGAAGGAAGGAAGGAAGGAAGGAAATTATAAGGTCAAGTTAACAGTTTTGAGGTTTTATGTTTTTTTCTGGAACTACTTCAAGTGAGAAAATTAAAAAAAATGGTGACAAAGCTGTACAGATAGAGATTAATAGAAGACAAAGAGATTAAAAGGAAATAAAAATGCATGATTAAAAATAAGAATAAAAAACCTATTTTTATGTTTCCTAAAGGAAATTGTTTATTCTACAGACTCAGTAGGTAGACACAAATATAAACATTTCCCTAGAAGACATAGAGTGGGATTTGATAACACTGTCTGTTATTTTCTGTACATTGTGGTAGGTCCAGGAAATATGACATTTTCTCCCTTGATGTGTTATTGTTGTTGTTGGGGGGGGTGGGCATTGTTTATTTGTTCGGTGGCAATCAGTGGTAGTAGGGAGTGGGAGGGCTTGATATTATTTTTTCCAGATATTAAGGGGACATATTGTGTCGTTGTGCTTTTCACGTTATAAAATGTTTATATTTACCAGTACAGCACTGGGCTTTATAAAGACTGCACTCAGAACCACACTGCACAGTCCAGTTTTTTAAAAAGCTGCTACATGACCAGACAGGTAATCCCAGTGAGTTTTGAGAAACAAAGCAAACGAAGTAAACAACAAACATAAAAACCAAATAGCAAATGAATAAAAGCTTGTTCTTGTAATTTATTCAACTTTTGCCAATTCCTATGAATCACTTGCTTTTTAAAAGAAATGTATAATAGCCAAAAGAGAAATTATGTCCCTATTGTAAAGAACTTAGAATTTTTGACTCCAGGCAGCAGTTTGCTCAGTGATCTTTAACAAGTTGTCCAGTTGCCTCTACATTTGCATCAGTTTCTCTAGCTGCAAAATGGGGATAATACTATATACCTACCTCAGAGTGGGAGGGCAGGAGATTTTGAGGCCCTGAGGTTTTAGGTGGGCTGTGAGGGCCAACGCTTGACACAAAGTCCATGGATTATTATTCAAGAATGCACAGGCCCATTGGCCTTTTCAGAAAGACAAGGAGTGCTTGTTTGATATTTCAAGGAATAAAGCCGGAGCTCCTGAATTGTAGTCCATCTTAAAAGAGAGACCTGTATTGGAGAATATTTTATTGTTTTGGCAGATTTGATCTTACCCTTTACCAGTTTTATGATTTGGTTTAAAGCTGATTATGTCCTACAATGTCAAAGTCAGCTAACTGTTGTCTACTTAAGACTTCCGGTCATTTTTAACTTATAGAGGAAGGGAGTCTCTAAAATCTCTTCTTCAGAAGGCACCTCACTTCTCAAACTTAAAATTCCACATCAAGTGTTCCATTAAAAGAAGATAAGGCATTCTGAGTGCAAACAAATGGGGGCTTCTTAAACTACACACCAGCAGTCAGTGAGGAAACCTTTGAACAATTATTGAGTTGCTTTCTTGGGTCTCTATAATCAATAACCTGTCCGCAGATATCTATCTATATAAAGATATTATATATAAATATAAATTTACATATATATGCACATGTATATATAGTTGTACATATATGTGTGTATATATATACTTAAATGTAATATTTACAAAATAAAACTGTGATCTCGTCTAGAGAAAATGTATTCATATTACAAACTGCTCTTCCATATTTATGTATCATATTATACCTTTTTATTATTGTTATAATTATTATGGGTATTTCTAATTAATATGATGTTGAAACCTGTTTGGCACCTTCTGGAAGCTACCAAAAAAATGACACTCCATTGAAGTGCTTAAAAGCTGTTCTCATAAGAATTCTACTGGCCTATGGTAAAAAAGAAAAAAAAAAAAAAAGAAAAAGAAAAAAGACACAAAGAAAACAATCTAAACACCAAAAACTAAACACAATTCCAATCCTTTCTCTGTACCTCACGCGCATAAATTTGCTGCTCCTATGTTTGGTTTTTTTTTCTGTTTATGTGTTTTTATGGATCTAAGTTAAATCTTTTGGCAATATATAAAAATGTAAATAGTAAACTTTATTTATTAAGAATGTCATCTTTTTTTAATTTATATTTACACAATTGTTCATCTAATTTATTTTTTCTATACAGTTTTAAATACTTAGACATATTTTACTGTTCATGATATTTTTATCCTGTTCTTGTGGATTTGTTTTTCCATACTGTTTTCTCTTATCTCAATTACAGGTTGGATCTCACAAATAATAATGTCAGAGACAGAAATATTTTGCCACTGTTGATTACTATACTTTAAAGTTCTATATTATGAAAATATATAATAGCTTGTATGCTTCAATGTGTTGTTGTGTGGTTTTTGTCTCTTGCAGAATGATAAAGGGCTGTCATATATACACACTAACATGGAGAGAGCCCTGGGGCCTGGAACTGGACAATCAATGACAGCACAAGATTTTATCCAATATACATCTATTCCTCTACAAAAATTAATTCCTGAAAGCATCTAATTTTGTGTATGCAAAAATTGAAAAACTTTCTTACATGTTATAAGAAAGTTCTGGGAAGCTAAAGCATGTGTCACTCTTGGTTACATACCGCCTTTTGCACACAGCCTTTAATAATATACTTCCAGATGTAAATGCTGGTATGGTCCAAAGACACAAACCAGTGCAGTGGTTCCCAAGTGCTAAGCTGTGGATCAGAGCTAGTTCATAACTAAGTTTTCATTTGTCTAAGGCAAAATGTGGGATAAATTCTTCATTCTTGTGGAGTTCTATCTTTTAAGATTAACTCTTTCTTACTCTTCTGGTATTACAATATCATATATATATCCACACACACATATGCATATGCAGGCATATATATATATATATATCTCCACACACACATATATATAATTTTTTTATATGTGAAAATGAGCCTGCAGCTGAAACGGAAATGTCGCTGCTTTCAATCTGTCTAGTGTATCTCATTGCTCATCTTATCACCAGATAGTAGCTATGTGATTTTTGGAAAATTATTTAATAGCTTTAAGATTTAGTTTTCCCGTAAGTGATATGAAAATAATAAAAGTATCTCATAAGATTTTTGCTAGAATTAAATGAGACAAATATGCAAAGTGTTCAGAACAGTGCTGGACACATTATATTATCTCTTGTTATGAGTACTATGAGATCAGGCTACGACAAGTAATAATACACTAATTTTTGTGATATCTACTTATTTTATAAGATAATAAAAACAAAATGCATAAATCATTCAAGAGCTTGCACAGGCATTTTATGGAGTGAATTTATTGGCACTCTCCACTGAGCTGCTAGCTGGCAGTAACAGCATAAGGCAGGTCAAAATATGTGTTTATCTGCTGATAACTACATTTTGAATTTTTCACAAAAAGGCTGTGTGGGAACATCAATGTGAATTATATAGAAGGGCAGGGATAGGGAAGTCAAGAACTACTCATAGTGGGGTGGCTTTTTTCGGACCCTAAAAATATAACTCGTGGAGAAACATGAGGGAGACTACTAAAAAAGAAAAAAAAAGTCATTTCTAAATTCTTCCAGATAACTGGTTATTTTCAAAGTAAAATAATTGACAAAAGAAAAATGTTTTACACAGTTCTATTCAACGTAAAGATTGAAACAACATTTAGACAATCAGCTCCTGAAAAGAGGCCAATATTTCTCAAACAGAAAGATTAAAAGATGAGAGTTTTAATGTGGCTTTTTATATTCCTTGGTTTTGTCTGAAGAGACAGAAATTCATGGGGAAAAGAGCTTCCTACTGCAAGATAAAAGATCTTAAATCCAGTATCTTCTTCCTTCTTTCTCCAGCCCTAAACACACACACACACACGCGCGCACACACACACACACACACAGAGTAATGGAGAGTTCATTGGACTTTATTAATCTGTCAAATGGGAAATTATTTCTTTCTCACTCCAAAGAAGGCAGAAATATTCAGTATTTTGATTCATTTATATTTATAACGCAAGTTCTAGAGTTTGTCTATCCAAAAAAATTAATGTTTAAGTTTAAAAAATTTGGAGGGGAGCATTCTATTATGCTGCACTGGCATTAGTAAATGTATTCAGTTCTTAACCTTTAACACCAGAAAAAAAAGGTTGGACAAAAGCAGAGATTCTCTAACCTTCAACCCATGAGAACCCTTGCTTCTTTGCTTTAAACTCTAAAGGAATGATGTTTGAGGTGAGAAATAGCGGTGCCATACAGAAGCATGGGTTAGCAATGGGGGAAACCAAGTTCAAGTACCATCTGCCCTGTGACTTGGGCAAGTCACTGACCTTTTCAGAGACAGAAGGAATTGGCAATGAGAAAAAGCAAATGGTGTGTTTAAGCAAATGGGACCAGCAGGTGCATCCTTCTAAGTAAGAAAAAGCGTGACACTTTCAAAGAACTGAAAAAAGTGCCAATGTGTTTAGACAGTAGAAAGGGTAACAGTGGCCCAACTAGAGGATGGATAAGTCACCAAGAGCCATAAAAAGGATTTGGGGCTCTATCTTAACAGCAATGCAGAGCTCCTGAACAAAATTTACATGGTCAGATTTGTGGTTGAGAAAGGTCCCTCCGGTGGCAGTGTGAAGGAGTTGACTAATTGATTAATTTTAGATGTGTTTTTTTCTTTCTTTTAATTAATAGACTGGGTATTTCATTAAAAACTTATTTCTTAAATAAGTTTTTAGTTTATAGAAAAATTGAGCAGGAAGTAAAATTCACATTAGATTTCACTTTTAAACAATAAAATATTGAAACAGGAAAATCTGGCTATTTTCTAGGACCAGCTATCAGGAAAATATAGAAACCTAAGACCATGTGATCAGGTTTGTAGGTTTGGAAATTCAAACAATGTTTTTGATGACTCCTCAGTGATTTTGTCATAGGGTCTCAAGATGAGAGAGGAAGGCTTTGGGAAAGGGGTCAGAATAGAATTAGGTGAGATCTGGGATCATAGCCTCTAACATGCTGTGTTACCATGCGGTGCTGGTAATGTTCTCTTTCTCGATTTGGGTGCTGTTTACACAAGTCTGTTCAGCTTATGAAAATTCACCAAGCACTTAAAAGTTTACTTACTTTTCTGTATGTATATTATATCTCAGTATAAAAAAGTTTTAAAAGAGTCATCCGCAAAATTTCTCCATAGAAAGAAGACATTTTTCCAGAGCAATTGGGAGAAGGAGAATAAGACACCATTTAACTTCAGCCACAAAAGTTATCCCCCTATAATTGGCATTATAGGGCCACAAAAATTGGCCCTATAATACCTTTTGTACTATAAAACTGGTATACAGGGGAAATGGCAAAGGGAAAAGGTTAGCAAAGTTTCCTTAAAATACAACAGTTTTATAATACAAAATGTAGAGCAGGGAAGCAATGTGTGTTGGCATTGTGGAAGTATGAGTAGGTAGGAGTCCTAGTTTCCAGTTCTGCTATTCTGCTTTATAGCCCTGTGATCATTGACAAGCCACTTAACCTTTAAGCCTCATGACTCCTCATCTGAGCAATGAGGATAATGATTACCAAGATGAAGACGAGATGAGCTGTCTGAGCCTGTTGCTAACTGAGTGCCATGATGGAACACTAAGAGATGCGATGGAGAAGCCAGTGAAGAAGCAGCCAAAAGAATGGAGTTTATCCCCTGAGGAACCCCATTCTACCCCAAACAGAGCTAGACTAGTTTTTAATTTGCTTTACCCAAAGATATTCCATGTGCTGACAATGAACTCCTGCCACTTTTTTTTTTTTTTTTGAGACGGAGAGTCTTGCTTGGTTGCCCAGACTGTGCTGTGGCACAGTCTTGGCTCACTACAACCTCTGCCTCCCAGGTTCAAGCAATTCTCCTGCCTCAGCGTCCCGAGTAGCTGGGATTACAGGTACCTGCCACCATGGCTGGCTAATTTTTGTATTTTTAATAGAGACAAGGTTTTGTCATGTTGGCCAGGCTGGTCTCAAACTCCTGACCTTCAGTGGTCCACCTGCCTCGGCCCCTCAAGGTGCTGGGATTACAGGCATGAGCCACCATGCCCAGCCCCTATATCCAATTTTGATATCTACCTTCTCCTTCACTGGGTTTTATATCCTTGAGGGGCTGCCTCAGATGTAACTGAATCAGTCAAACATTCTCAGAAATTTGGGCCGCAGAATCCATTCTTCAAGTGCAAAATTTATTTGAAATGCCAAGTCAAAAGAGCTTCTCTAATCAAGAGAGGTGGGGTAGCCCAATTCCTAGTAGCTCAATTCTATTTTCTTCAGAGCTTTAGGGTTCCAAAGAGCATGATGTAAAAGCAATTGGTCTAATCTACTCTGTTTTACAGATGGGGAAATTAACAGAGGTTTCATTCAGAACTTGAACTTGCCACTTGCCCAGAGCCCCTGAGTAGAAAACAGAGTGACATCACTGACTAACTTGCCCCTGCTGCTACCTGGTACCTGGGCTCTCCCCACAGGGGTCTTGATGGAATGCAGAGATCTGTGGAGTTTAGAAATCTGGGCTCCATGCCTAGGGACAAAATGAGGGGGATTTGAAGGCAGTGAAGGACCACAGTTTTTGAGATGCTCTGTTTTCTTTCTTCTTGACATGCAGCCGAGCCACAGACTACCCTGGGAGTGGGAAGTTTGTTATCTCCATATTTTTCTGAGGCTGAAACATGTATATTCCAGCCTGGGCTACATGCTTAGCTGAATGTTTTTATTTCCCTCTTTAATCTTTGGCACTCCAAACAGAATTTTTCCCAGAGGCTGCAGAGATGGTGACCAAGTCTCTTAGACAACGTCTGGGTGTCAGCTTGTTACAATCATATTAGAAATAGTTTTTTCCATATATACACCACTTTATACCACAAAAACACATTTGTTAACTTATGAAAGTATTCACTTACTCAAATATTTTTGAACAATTGTTTATTGAGCATTATTATGCACAATTCATTGGACTAAAACACTGATAAGAGTGGTGGCCAAGATAGACATCCACAGCCATTTTCCTCGCAGAGTATCCAAATATTCCAAATACAAAGACAAGCAACTAGCTCATTGGAGTGCAATGTGTGGGGTGTTGCAAATGTGGAAAGCCATTGCAGAATAAAATGGCCAATATTGCAGGCAGAGAAAACAGCATGTGCAAAGACCAAAAGGGTGAATTAGGGCATGGCTTGTTTGGGGAATGGTAAGTGTTCAGGCCACCAGGATCTCAATTTGAAAGAAGGGGAACCAAGAAATCACACTGGGGCAGAAAGGTGCCAGGTGATGTCAGAGAATTAGAAAGAGACCAGTTGCCAAGAGCTTTGTAAATGCATTTCTTGGTTTGGGTTCCTTTGGAAGCCAACAGTATTAGTTCATTTTCATGCTACTAATAAAGACATACCCAAGACTGAGTAATTTATAAAGGAAAGAAGTTTAATGGACTCACAGTTCCTCATGGCTGTGGAGGTCTCACAATCATGGTGAAAAGTGAAGGAAGAGAAATGGCATATCTTAAATGGTGGCAAGCATGGGAGTTTGTCCAGGGGAACTCTCATTTACAAAACCATCAGATCTCATGAGACTTATTCACTACCACAAGAACAGTATGGGGGAAACTGCCCCATGATTCAATTACCTCGACCTGGCCCAGCCCTTGACACATGGGGATTATTACAATTCAAGGTGAGATTTAAACCCTATCACCAACTCTGAGGCAAAGGTTCAAGTACAGGTATATTATCTGGATGATGATTCCAATGAGTAACAGAAGAGGAGATGGTAAAGACGGTAAGGTCATCAAAAGAGGTAGTATTATCAAATACATTACTACTGTGATCAGCTGCAGCTTAATCACCCTGGGGACAAATTCTGTGAGCCAGGAGAAGACACACTCCTCAGAATTATCCCACCTGAGATGTTAGGAAACTGAGGTATTTAATCCAATCATGCCTATCAGTGGTTGAGAGATTTCCCTGGAGCACATCTGTCTTACCTGCTGGTGGGCAGAGTGGGCTCAGGCCACCAGACAAAGCTCTCAGGCAAAGAAAAATGAACAGTGGCTATGGGAAGTCATGCTAGAAGATGTTACAGTGGCAACAAATATGGGCAGAGCTTCAGTGGGATCTGTTATAAAACTAAAGTGGTTGGACACCATTGCAAGGGAGATTAACAAACACAGAAGCTTCTAAGAAAAGAGTTGTAGGAACAATTTTCAATTTTGAGGTAGATCCCTTTGTGTGAAATAAAGATTGCAAGGGACAGCCAGGATTCACTAGGACCAAATGGGAAGCAGGAGTAGTGGTGGAGGTGAGAAATGATCTGGTAGTGCTGAGGCAATGAGAAAAGGAAGTTGGGATCAATAGAGTTATACAAAGTAGTAGGATAGCATAAGTATAGGTTTTATACAGAGACTGAGGAAAAAAAAAGAGATGATATGATTTAGGTAAAACGCACATACATCCCAGGGTGTTTAGGGGCCAAAAAAGTAGCCATAAAAGATATAAAGGCCACGAGGAGTCAAATCGATACCAATTCATTTTTCATAGAATAGGGGAATTGAGTGCAAGAGATATAGGCCATGACAGACCTGGGTAGTTGGATGGGTCCTTCTCACAATTTAAATCCACAGAAGACTGTCCAGAGAGTTCCCTGGATTAACCTCTGAATAAAGTAAAGAACTGTTTGTCCATAGCTCATGACACCTTTGAGTTCTATCAAGGCTGAAATCAACAGAACCTCTCAGAGCTATGGACTTCTCATCACAGTGGTCAACCCCTTCTTCTAGACCAGCAGTTCTCAAATGTTAGCATGCATCAAAGTCCTCTAGAAGGCTTGCTGAAAACACAGATTTCTGGGTCCCACTCCAGAGTTTCTGATTTAATAGTCCTGGTGTAGGGCCCAATAATCTGTATTTCTAAAAACTTTGCATATGATGAGATTGCTGCTGATCAAGAGGGCAACGCTTTGAGAACCACAGATGCCAGTCCCTTCAGCAATCCACATACTCACATACTCATATCCTAGGTGATAGGGATTCCCAAAATAATAATAATAAAAAAAATCACATGACTCCTTCCCTCAGAGAATTCTCTGTCTGTTGGTGCAGATATGAGTAAATGCATCTTTAAATTCCAATGTCAAAGATCCTCAGGCTTGAGGGCAAGAACATGTTGCTGACATGGAGTTTTGAACATGAGTAAGAGCCGCGCAGATCAAGAAGGGAGAGATCGGTGGTCCAGGCACAGGGGGCAGCCTGGACAAAGGTTTGTGGGTGGGAGGATGCACAGGAATGCACTTAGAGAACTGCAAGCCATTAGATGTGGTCAGAACATTGTCTAAATGTGGCTAATCCCAGGAGATGGGGCTGCAGAAGAGCCCAGGAGACTTAAAGGAGGTAGCACTTGAGCTGAGTCTTGAACAAATGGGATTTTAGAAAAATAAAAGAAGGGTAGTCTGGCTGAGAAGACCTCAGGCACGCTTGATTTCAGGATTCCACATTTTCTCCTCATTGGCTTTATATTCCTCTTCCAAATGTATAAGAGAGCATAGAAGTGGTGTCCTTTCACAAGAGTTTGTCTAAGAGCTGGAGTGGTGCTCTATGGTTCTTCCTGGAGGCCTGTTTGAGCTTTGCATGGAAAGGAGTAGCTCATTCTCCTGCATACCCTTGCATCATATAGAACACATTCCTTTCCAGGATAAAAAATATGTCAAGGTAACACAGACCACATGTAAAAAAGGAGGTGATCAGACATCCCATTTTCTTCAATCCTTAAAACAGTGACATAGTGCATCTATCCATCCATTCATCTGTACAGACACAGACACAGACACACACACACACACACACACACACACGCACACCATACCAGCACAGACCAAGCAGGTGAAATTTGCAAGGACCAATTTCAATTTCAAAACCTCTTTCCAAGGAACCAAAGACAGAACTTAGTTTCCAGACATTGTATGCACCATCCAAGACCTAAACCCAAACCTTGGTATTTCTCTTCCACTAGCAGAATGGTTTTCCTTCACGTTGTTACACATATTTCTTTGTGTTGATATTTTTAAAATATTTTCCACAAAGCTCCCTGCCAAATGCTTTCATCTCAAACATCTGCAGCTCTCCTGGAACTCATGTTAACACATACAAGGTATCAGTTGTTGGGACCTCATTCACCTGTAAATTTGTCTTCAGAGCCTGAAATTTGTACATGTTCACTCCTTCAAAAATACTGTTGCCCAAAGTTTTAGCCTACCTAAACCCTTCACAGTAGATTCTACCTGCCTTGCTAGGCTTATCTTTTACTGTCATCCCCATCCACTCCCTACCCACTCCTCAATTTTTACAGCCAAACCAAACTTCCTTTAGTTACCTTACCTTGCAGTGTTCTCTTAGTTCTGAGTTCTGGAACATCTGCCCTTATCTATACATACATACACACCTCACTCCTCTTTGTTCTTCATTTTAGAGTTTAGATGAGCTCATTAATGATCATTATTATAGCTTACGTTAATTGCAGACTCACTATATGACTGGCATGAAATTAAGTACTTCACACATAATCATTTACTTAATATATGTAAAAATCCATTGACATCGTAAATATCAGTATTCTCATTTTAAAAATGAGGAAATTGGGGCAAGAAATTTTAAATAAATTTCTCAATGACATATGACTAATAATCAGATGAAATCTGAATTTGAACTAAGGCAATCTGTTTATGAACTCAAAAACATAACAATGCCTAATGACACTCCTAGAAGGCTTCTCTGAGCCTGACCAAGCTAGAAGGCTTCTCTGTGCCTGACCAAGCCTGGAAACCCTGTGAGCCCGCATCAGTTCTTATTTCCTCCACAATTGTCTTAACCACACTATGGTAATTGTTTACTTATTTCATTCCTTAGATACACACAGCAGCTGCCTCTTATTCAACCTGTATCCCCTGACATACAGTAGGTCTTCTGTGATTATTTGAGGGAGATATGAATAAATTTGAACAGAGCCTGAGTCAAGTACCATCCATGAAGAAAACACATGCTAATCCAATTAGTGATATAAACTCCAGGCTGAAACTAAACCAATTAAGAGAACAAAGTTTTTCAGCATTTTAGAAAGGCCTGTTAACATAAAAATCATACATCAATTACCAATCTTTCTGATTTTTCATTAAAGAAGCTGTCCTCCAAAGACCTCCAACTGCTAAAGCTTTCCAAGATGAGTATGTTCTAGAGATAGCAAATTTGACTTTTTAAAAAATCAGTAATTCCAACTCTTCGCACATCTAAATTGCCTGTTTGGATAACGGAGTCAGATATGGAGGAGAGTTTGGTTAATCGAGTAGAAAGCTAAGGTTTAAAGCTTCGAGGCCAAGTGGGGAATTGGAACAGCCAGAAGGACAACTAGGCACCTGACATGTGGTAGGTATAACCAACACTAACCCCACCACCTAGGACATGGGTCTCAGTTTTCAATTGGGAAATGGGTCTCAGCCTTCGTAGGCTCAGAGGTGAGGGGTTGCCAAACTCCTTCTACTCAGGCTGAGATGGGTTCTACAACCTGAACCTGCAACTGGCAGCAAGGAAAATGAGGTGGCTTCTTGGATTGACCCGGTCTTCTTCTTTTGACAGTCTCAGGTTCCAAATGAGATGGTTTCTGGTCACCAGTTAATTCACAGAGCTGATGATTAGCCAGACTTCTAGGTTTAGACTTCATTGTGTGACCAGACTCAATAAGACATCTGACCTCTCGATTGTCATCGATCTTGGTCAGTTAGGAATTTGGTTCCGTTATCTATGTTCACAGTTTTTCTGGTAAAGCAACAGTATCTTTCTCTCTTCCACCCAAAGCTAGTCATTTTCTTTTCATCCTTTATTCCGATTTTTGCTTTTCTTCTTTGAGCTTCCTACCTTGTTGCAATTAGCCAGAAGGAAACTACAAGCTGTAAGATTACAGGCTACCATGCTACCAGAAAGATACCTAAAAATCCCATTGCACTGATGCTAAAGTCCAGACATTGCTGGGCTACTGGTCCTGAATGATCCGGCCTGGCCCTGTTTAATCCAGTAGCCACATGTGTCTACTGAGCACTTGAAATTCAGCACTGGTTAGACTGAATTTACATGTGTTGCAAGTCAAAAATTCACCACGGATTTCAAAGGTAATGAGGTTTTTCTCATAATAATTACTGATATTAATCACATTAAAATGTCACAATTTTAGATCAAACAAAATACATTATTAATTTTAATTTCACCTGTTTATTAAAAAAATGTTTAAATGTGGCTATTAGTGGGCCAAGCGCAGTGGCTCATGCCTGTAATCCCAGCACTTTGGGAGGCCAAGGTGGGCGGATTATTTGAGGCCTGGAGTTTGAGACCAGCCTGGGCAACATGGTGAAACCCCATCCCTATTAAAAATACAAAAACCAGCCGGTGTGGTGGTGCATGCCTGTAGTCCCAGCTACTCCGGAGGCTGAGGCACAAGAATAACCTGAACCAGGGAGCCACAGGCAGTGAGCCAAGATTGTGTCACTGTACTCTAGCCTGGGCAACAGAGCAAGACTCTGTCTCAAAAAAAAAAAAAAAAAAAGAAGAAGAAAAACAAAAATTAAATGTGGCTATCAGAAACCTTTAAACTACATATGTAGCTCACACTTTGTTTTTATTGGGTAGCACTGATATGACTGATAATATTCAGCCTCCATTCCTACCATTCTTCCTTTCACAATCTGTGCTCAAGGTATGCTGAATTTCTTCTAGGCTCACTAACCTTGCAAGTTCTCTATCACTCCCCAGCGTTTATATATCTGGAACATTCTTTCATTCTTTCATTTTCATCATCTAGCCTTATTCATCCTTTAGGCTGGAGTTGAAATATTTCTTCCTTGGAGAAGGGTGATATGTGTTCACCCTTCTAAATTTTAAGGTAGGGGCCCCTCTCTGTGACCTCACGACTCCCTTTGTTTCCATTCATCACAGTACTTGCCAGGCTGCTGTAATTGATTCTTTTCTGCCTCTCAGGATTGTAAGCAACAAAAATAAAGCAATTGCTACTATACACGGTACATAGTAGGTATTCAGTAAATACTTAAGAAGTGAATGAAGAAAGGAAACCTAATCTGATCATGCTGCATCAATGGTGCTACACACTATAGACCAAATCTGGCCCTCTGCCTATTTTTGTAAATAAAGTTTTGATGGATCACAGCTATGCTCATTTATGTATATACTATCTATGGTTGCTTTTGTGAAGCAGAAGTCTGTAGCTGCGACAGAAACAGTATGGCCCACAAAACCTAAAGTATTTATTATATGGCTTTTTAAAGAACAAAGTTTAAGCCAGGTGTGGTGGTGTAGTCCCAGCTATTTGGGACTCTAGTCCCAGGTACTTGGAAGGCTGAGGCAATGATCCCAGGAGTTCAAGGCTGCAGTGACTGTGCCTTTATGCTCAAGCCTGGGCAAGAGTGAAACCCCATTTCTAAAAATAACACAAACTCACACACACACAAACAAAAAAACATAAGTTTGTGGACCCCTGTCCTAAAATACAATGCCCAACTTTTCAGAACATATCCCTGCTTATCTGTTTGGACTTGTCGGATAGTGACTCCACTACAATACCCCTCCATTTCAAATGTACTGAACTATTGGAAGTGCCTGGAAATCTCCTACATTCTTGTGCTCATCTATTCCATCTCCAGACCACATTGTAGGTCTCCACACTCTATATTATCTAACTATTTTACATAATATATAAGAACATGAACATGTATTCACTTATAAGTCTTTATTCTGAAGAGCAGGTACAACCCATTCATTCAACACATATTTATTCAGTGCCCAAGATGTGCCATGCCCAATTTCAGGAGTTGGAGATAGAATGGCCACTGTGCTTATAACACTTAGAACCAAATAGAAGACTATTCTCTCTCAATTCTGTGTTTCTACTGACCAAACCAGTGACAGGCATGTTGTAGTCACTTAGCACATGTGTGAATGAATGAATAAATACTTTTTAACTAGAATCACACTTCTATCTTTATTTAATGCTATAAGCAGCAAGATGAAATTAAGGGTCAGACTTGATTCTATTCCCAGCTTTGACAGGCAGGCAGGCAGTAAATAATGCTTAAGGACATAGAGTTTGAAGGAAAACTGCCTAGGCTTGAATCCCCCACCTTTGCCACTGGCTCTCTGCGTGATCTGAAGCAAATTATTAGATTGTTGTGTGACTCATTAAAGTGGGGATAAAAATGTCCATCTTAAAGACATGCCATGTAGATTAAATGAGCTAAGGTTATAGAGTGCTTGACCAGTGCCTGGTACCTACTGAATGCTTTACTAGTGTTGGCAATCATTATCATTGCCATTGTTATTGTTATCACTGCCTAAGCAAGGCCACGTGACAGTTCTAGGAGCCTCATTGATAAAATGGGGACAACAGTATCTGTTCTGCCATGGGAGTCCAATTAGAGACATCAGTAAGAGACTTTGTAACCTGTGAAGTACTCTCCAGATGTGAACTGTGGTGATATCTCCCAGATGTGTGGGTCAAACCGTCACTGACACATCTGCAAGGAGCAAACATCTGGAGGCCTGGCATGCCATCATCTCATCTCAGCCTCTGCTGCCCTTCCCCCCTACTCTAGCTCCTTTCCCCACACACCCCTTTTCCCACCCAAGGGCAGCGTGCCAGTTCCAAGGTTGCAGTGAGAAAAATAACATTCTTCTGTTCTCTGTCCAGTGTGGAAATTCCATCTCTTTGCAGTTTCCATCATGTCAGAGTTGCACTGAGGGTCCATTAAGGCTCCTTATGGGAAGGGAGGAGTGTATGGAGAGAGAGAAGGAATGGGAATCCCTTTTACTGGGATTTTTACTAGCACCCCTAGATGAAATCTTTCCATCCAGTCACCAAAGTGCTTATTGGGTCATGGCTACTGCTAGGAGGTGATTTTCTAAAACCAGGCTAACAGCAAAAGAATGCCTCATTGAATCAAAGTACACATCCACTGCAATTTTTTTTCCAACCATTTTTTTCCTCTTTGCTTTCCCAAATACAACAGTGTCTGGGTTAGTTCTCAAAGCAGTTTTGAATTTAAGGCTGAGATTGCTTTGTAGGGTGTCCCCAAAAGGAAGTCAACTGAGTTCAACACACATTTATTTTGCATCAACTTTTTTTCTGGGCACTATGCTGGGCAGTAGAGGTCTGGAGGTGAATGGAGCATTGCACTGTAATTATGGACTCCACAGACTCTGGGGGAGATAAGTCACAAAACCCAGAGCTTTCCAACATGCTAAGTTAGGACTGGTGCTTGGGAATTTCAGAGGAGAGGGCAGGTACCAAGACTTCATATTACCTGAACCCAGTACAGAATCAAGTATATATTAGGTCCTCCATAGGGATGTCATGAATGATTAAATGAGCTCCACCTCTGAGGGTTCAAGGAAGGCTTCCCAAAGAAAACAGTATTAGATCATGGTTGAATATATATGTCATAGTTCACAGGCTGCAAGAGGCAGCTATAGTTTGGCCCAGAGGAAAGTTACTACAAATGTTTGAGAGGGCTTGGTTCATAGGTTTCAACCTGTGAGGGAAGGCTGGAGAAAGAGACTTGAAGAAGCCAGATCATTCCAGGGTCTTCGTAGCAAAAACAGATAAAAAAATCTAATCCAGGCTCTACAGTTCAACACGTTCCAGCTGTTCCTTTCTTGTATCACTCTACTCAAAGTTCAGAGTGTTGGGAGTAAGAATCTAGTTGGCCACATGCAGGTCTTATGCTTGGGTAGCCTGCGATGGAAGAACATAACACTATGATTTAAGTTCCACCAAGATCATACCCAGTGAAGCTGAGGTGGTTCTCTACTCCTTTCTTCCAAAAAGAATCAGGCATTGATCAGAAGAAATAACTGTTTCTGAGGAGCCAATAGAGAAATTGCTACTGTCCACTAAAGCAAGAGTTAGGCAGAAGGAAAAAAGCTGGCAAGAATATACATACCTATGGAAGCAGAATGGGTAAAGATATGGAGGTCTGAAAAAACAAGGGATGGGCAGGGAACTTGAAGCAGCTTAGGTATAGAGCATAAGACAAAAAGGTCTTATGAACAGGGTATGAATAGGGCAGAGCATGACAATGCTTAAACTCCATTCTGCACTGTGGTGTGAATGTGATAAGGCAGGAGGCTATGGAACCCAGTGCCACTGTTGCCTGTGTCACTGCTGCATGAAAATATTGTGTTATTTTAGCTCAGCATAAAGAGAAGTTCTATGAATGTGACATCCACCTGACATCAGGTGAATAGATTAAACAAGTCCAAATACCATTAACCCAATTACAGATGTGCTGAGTGGGTTCTGAACTTGGCTCATTCCCAGTTGGAAGTTTCACTTGGAAACTCAAAAGAAACAGGGGCAGAAAATTCTCATCCACACCCAATGTACCATGTCCTCAGCCAACCACAGAAACCTCTGCGGCCCAATAGTCATCCTCTGTTCTGTTTTTGTTTGTTGATTTTGTTTTCAGTGTAACCCCCAGCGTCTTATGTAACAGAAAATAAGGTTGAGTGAGAAGTTCTTTCTCCCTAAATTTAGATTTAGGTTTTGTGGGAACTAATAGTGATGCCAAAGGAACGAACAAGAGAAAAAAAAAAAAAAAAGAAAAGAAAAGAAAAAGCAAAGCAAACCACAAACCTTTATGCAGCACTTACTGTGTGTCACATTCTATGCCAGGCCCTTTCTGATTTATTTATAGTGTCTTCCTTACAAGGTCTGAGTGAGGTAGACACATCTGGTGATTCCGTTTTTTTTTTTTTTTGGGGAGGGGGAGAAATAAATGGAGCTCCAAGTCTGCTAAGTTTCTATGTTTGAGGAGGCTGAGAGTTGAACTCAATTTGTCTGACTCCAGAGATTAATATTTATTCTTCAGAATTTCTCCCTCCCTTAACAATTCCTTATGAAGGTGTTTTGTTCCCTGTAACAGGGACCTGCATCTCATCTTGATTGAGTCTCAACCTGTAACTCTCTAGTGATAGAAAGCTCATCATATTATCCTCCCCTTCCCAAAAAGCAGCCCTTTATATGAACACTCCCTAAGTAAATCTTTTGTCTTAACTCTATTCTCTTGAACTCCAACAAAGGGGTGCATTCCTTCAGCTGCATACTTACTATTGCAACATCTGAAGATGGGGACTGGGCCTTGGTGTATCTTCCATGTAAATGGACAGACTCTGTGTGCTCTGGTTGGAAAGGCTCTTGGGAATCATCCATGTTTGTGATTCCCAAATATGGCATGTATCAAAGCCATCCTGGGAAAGTTGCAAAAACACAGAGTCCCTAGACATAATTGGAATCTCAACGAATGTGGCCCAGGAATCTGTATTTTTCCCCAAGCTCCCAAGTCATCTGGATATTTGAACCCAGTTCCCCAAATTATATTGCATGGAAGATCAAGATCCGAAGAAGGAAAGAAATTTGCCTAGGGCTACACAGTCAATGAGTCATGCTTTTATTTTCTGATAAAAAAAAAAAAAGGCCAGCCTTGATGATCTTTGCAGACAGCTCCTCTAAGACTTGCCTCTTGTTCTGCCCCAGGAAGGCTGTTCGTTGACTGTGGAGTTGAATAGATTGCAAGTGAGTGAAGAAACTACGTCATCCCTGATCATAAAACCTAGTGAACTGCAGCAAATAGGCTGGTATTTGTGCTACAGAACTGCCTGGGGAGGCTAACCCACTTGGCATTTGCCTTGATTTCTGAGAAGAGGTAAAGTTTTCCCCCTATTATTCTCTACTTGCCCAGAGGTCAGAAAAGCAGATGGACCTGGGGTTACCATGGGGTCAGAAATGCATTGGAAATAAAACCAAAAAACACTCTACTCTTGGTTCTGGCACCTTTATGATCTTGAATGGGTACTTTTTCATTTCTGGCCCTCAGTCTCCATATTTATAAAATGGGAGCACTGGCCTCTGGAGGAGTTATGAGAATGTTGTAGAGTGACCATGTTTTAGGCGAGAACTGCACCCTGGCTTCTTCCTAATGGCATGGCTCCAGGTAAATCATCTAAATTCCCTGAGCCTCAATACTTGTTCTGTAAAATGGGAGTGTTGACAGCTACAATATGGTGTATGTCTGACAACTAAATGAGATACTTCAACCAACATGCTTAGCACAGACCCTGGCCATGGAGTGTTCAACAAAGGGCAATTGCTGCTCTGGTCGTTACTGAAATTTGTCCTTCTAATCCAAATCCCCAAGAGATCAGCCTCTCTGACCAAGGAGGAGAGCGCTAAGGACTTACATTTGATTAGACTTTTCTAGTTCCTATACCCATCATCTCTTTAGTCCTTCAGTGGCTCCTTAGCAAATTCATGAATGAACGTTCTGGTAGACTCCAAAATGAATTGGTCTGGGACTCAGAAGAAAGAAGCCCATGGTCTACTCAGGCTTAAAGATCCTGCATGAACACAAACCCATATATCAACCTCTATTTCCTCAACTACAAAGGGTAGATCATGAGCCCCATTCCAGAAGACTTAAGTAAAAATGACTTTGAAACTGCATGGAGCAGTATGAGCACACATTTCTTTAGTATCTAATGTATGATTTAACCTATGGGCCCTGGAGACATAAAACACAGCCCTATCCAGGAGCTCAGATATATTAGGGGAAAACAAATATCTAAAGGCATAATTAAAACCCAATGGGTTAAGTAGGAACGTCACAGATATGTGGGGATTATGAGAACTGAAAGGTGGAACTCCTGTCCTGAATTTGGGGCTATGGTCAGAGCAATTTTCCTAGTATAAGTAACACGTCTGCTCCAGGAGTTTGCTCTGTTTACCCTCTCCTTTTCCAGTTGCAGGCCCTAAGAGCTTGAAAAAACAATTAGTAAAGCTGAAGGATTCTTCAGTAAATTTCTTGTCCGGCTAACCTGTTTATGAAGAGACCCTGAGGGCAAGACTAGGGAGAAACTAGAGTCCAGCAGCCTGTTAGTGTCAGGGCTGGGTCCAGAATCTGAATTCTGAATTACCCATTTGGGGTGCTTGTGACTATCTAAACTGACAACCTCCCCAGTTTCCCTTTCTCACACACACACACACACACACACACACAAACACACACACACACACAGAGGCATACATGCCTCCCTGTCCAGCAGAGCACACCTGTAGCCCCTTGCCCTCCCCTGCTGCCAACTCTTGTAAAACAGGAAAACAGAACAGCTTGGCTTTGGCTATAACATGTACAAACACTTGAAGCAAAGTTTCCAAAGGGAGACAGACAGTGAACGCCTTTCAGGGTCTGGCAGTTTTATGGGCAGAGGCCAATTAAAAAGCATACCCGCACACAAAGCCCTTGGGTTTTGTTTGGCTGTGGCCTTCTCTCCAGGCCCCTTGTAGGCTGCATTGACAGTACAAATTGGAAGGACCACTGTTCTTGAGGGATCCTGGACATTCACAGTGCTGCTGGGGGATCTTCCTTCAGGATTTCCTCATTCGAGGCATCAGGCTCAATTTCAATGGGTGCTAGCTATGGGCTAGGTCCAGGGCAAGGCTCCAGGGTTCAGAAGGAATTCTAACCAGACCATGCCCTTGTGTTGCTCATAAGTCCTTTGGAGAAGAATGACATTGAGTGAGGAAAGGGCTAAAATGAAAGTAGGGAGTCCCCACTGTGAGACCTCGGAGAAGAGTTATCAACTCTTCTGGGAGAAGGCAGAAGGCCTCAGGAAGCCAGTGTAAGACATTTAGGGTGGATCTGCCCACGCTGGAACTCCACTCCCACCTGCAAGTGATGAGAGGGGATGAGCAAAAGGCATTTTTGAGACTTTTGTGTGTCTGGAGAGTGGGGAGTTGAGTTCACAAATGACAACAATCAACATGTGTAAACTGCCTGTCACATGCCAGGTGCTGTTGTAAGTATCTAATGTAAACTGACCCATTTAATCCTGAGAAAAACCTTATGGAGGACTATTTCCTTTAAGTAGCAGAGAGATAAACCAAGGCATGAACAGGCTGTCACCTGCCCAGGGCTACTGAACCATCAGCATCCCATGGTTTGTGTGGCCAGGACAGGGACTCAGGTTGACTCTGGGGCAGTAGAGTTGTCTGGGAATGTGGTGTTGCAGAAGAAGCTGAGTGTTAGGGAACTCCAGGTCTCCTTGCTCTGCGGCAACCTGGTTGAGACTGTGACCCTCTCTAGACTGGCCAGAGACAGTCATCCTGCTGTTGTCAATCTCAAAGGGAGGTAGCGAAGATAAAAGAGAGATTAAAAGTGCTCTTTGTACCTGAGTCATCATCTGATATAATCTTTCACATCCGTGACACATAGATCTCCCCTAGTGTAGTGGGGGTACATGGAGAACCCAGGGCCCACAGAGGTGAACGGCTTGCTCAAGGTCACATAGCAGCTCTATTTCAGGAGCAAGACTAGACCAGAGGTCTCTACCTGAGGAGACAACAGAGTATAGTAGTTAAAATTCTGGAGTCCAGTGAGATCTGGATTGAAATCTAGTTCTGCCACATACTAGCAGCCTGAGACCAGAAAGTTTCTTAAATTCCTTCAGATTCATTTCTCAAATCTTTGAAAAAAATGATAATTTATACATCACGGAGTTGTTAGAAGTATATGAAATGATATTTATGTAAAGAATGTCTTATGGTAAGCAATGAATTAAATGATGATGGTGATGAGGATGAGGATAGTGAAGATGAGGAGGAAGAGGAGGAAAAGAAGGAGAAGGAGAGAACTTAGCACTATTTCTATAAGTCCAGTATTTTACACTTCCACAAAATTCTACACTATTTACGTATGCCCTTTGCTATGGTTCCCACACCTGCATTTGAAAGTCATAGCACATTTGTGCATAATTACACTCAGGGCCATGAATGGTTTTCACATAAAGCTAAGTTATATTCTCAGCTCTCTGATGTCCCAATGACTGTTTCTGCATGATGTAAATCATGCCTCATCCATGCACACTGTCCGTTGAACCCATGTGATTCATCATTCACTTCATGCCCCAGCTAGTTCTGCCCAGTGTAACACTCAGTCAGCAGTGGGGAAAGATAAAACCCAAGTCATCAGGCTTTGGTTAGCGAATCCTACTGAGTCAACTTCCTTGACACCTGATCTGAGGATCCAGCCTCATCACTGCAATGGCCCTAGCTCAAGCTTCCTCATCTTCCTCCTAAACAATATCTATAGTCTCCTATCTAGTCTCCTTGCCGCTAACTCTCTCCTCCCCACTGTCCTACTTTGCACCCCGAAGGGGCTTTTGAAAATGCTTATCTGCCCATGTCACACCTCTACTTTCAGTCCAGTGCCTTCCAATGGTCAATGTGGTCTGGCTCTGACAGCTTCTCCAAACACATCCTCCATCTCCCTGACCACACCACTTGTTCACTATCCCTCAAATATGGCACACTTTTTCATCAATATGCTTGTCTCTCTGTCCCTCATGCCCTTTTTCTCCTACTCTACTTATTGAACTCTTATAAACCCTTGACTATGAAGGTTTTCCTGATGATGACTTGCCTTCCAATGGCAGAGTCCATTGCACCCACCCTTTCTCATGTAAAGAAGTCATTTTAGGACTGGCACAGTGGCTCATGCCTATAATCCCAGCACTTTGGGAGGCCGAGTTGGGAGAATTGCCTGAGTTCAGGAGTTCGAGACAAGGTTGAGCAGGATAAAGAAAAATTACAATACAAAAAAATTACAAAAATTAGCTGGGTGTGGTGGTGTGCGTCTGTAGTCCCAGCTACTTGGGGGACTAAGGTGGGAGGATTGCTTGAGTCTGGGAGGTTTGAGGCTGCAACGAACTGTGTTAGTACCACTGCACTGCATTCTAGCTAGGGTGACAGAGTGGGATCCTGTCTCTTAAAGTCACTATAATAACTATTTATTAAGAACTTTTGTTTTCAAGTACCCAAAGGCTTTATATACATCATCTAATTTAATCTTCCCAACAGTCTTTGAAGTAGTATATTTATCCCTTTCACAGATGAGAAAAATAAGGCTTAGAGAGGTTAAGTAAATGCCAGCTAACCTGAGCTTATTAGTTAGCAATATTTGTTGAGTTTGCCTCCTAAATTTCTCTTAAGGGTTAGCCCTGCCTCACTGTAAATTGCACAGCCAATATTTAAACCCAGATTGGCTTGACTCCAGAGTGTCTGATTTTATCACACTGTATTTAGTTAGCTAAATTCTGGGAGTTCCTTAAGGGCAGGAGCTAGATCCTGTTCATGTTAGTACTCCAAACCTGGAAATCAGTACTCAGGTATTGGTTGGAAGTTAGACTTAGTTTTTGACTTAAGATGGAGAAGGGAGGTACTGCACTTAGTAGCCCTAGCAGGTAGCGTGCTTACACAGTGCCCATCATTTGGAATTACTTAGTCTGCTCAAGTATAGATCTCAGTATCTCAATACCATCACTTACTATCTACAGGATTTGGGGCAGGTTATTCAGTCTGCCTAAACCTGAGTTTCTTGAATTGTAAAATGATCACCACAACAGCACATGACTGTTTTGCCCATGGTTAAATGAGATAAGTATGTAGAGCCATCCCTATGATGAGGATTCCTTAAATGGTAGTTACCAGCATTTGTCTGTAGGGCACACTTTATCACAAAGTCTGCTGAGAGAAGATATTTCTTTACCATCCAGAAGGATGAGGTCATTTAGGGGTGATTTCCTATGCACCCCTAACACACACCTTTGTGTGTTCACAACTTCTTTATATGGCGGTGAAGACTACACAAGAAGTCTCATCCTTGCCAGCATATTGTGACATGAGCTTCCCTGGCAAGTTCCATGGCAGCGTATGGATCAATCTGGTCATGCAGATGCCAGGGCACCATACCTCCCAGCTTCATTTACGCGTCAAGAATGTTTCTTTTTTTTAACCACACACTTCTCTTTGGGGGTCTTGTTATTGCATTAAATTCCACTATGGTGACCACTTCTCTTTGAGTTAAGTTTTTGACACCAGTTACAATTCACATAGCTGACAGAGCTGTTAATCATTAATTCTTTCTTTTAATCAGAATTATCTAGGCCTTTCCCACCCAGATTTTCCTAGATATCTGCCCAAGATTCATAGTATTATGCATATTGTCTCTGTCAGGAGAAAAAAGAAAAAAATAAACAAAAACACTATATACTGCATTGGATGCATATTAACTCCTTTATCATTCAAGCTGGGAAACAACCCCTTGAGGTGGGACCAGCATTGACTCCACTTTGTTGATAAGAAACCTGAGGTCAAGTTACTCCCTTAAGGGCAACAGCTGGTGAACAGCAGTGTTGTCAGACTCAAGCTAAATCAGGCTCAGACCACCACACCAGCACACTGAGTGTTGTAATTTTCTGCAACCGTTGAGCTAAATTGTTCCTCAGGTTGGGTCAAGACAATGGAAAGCTACAGCAACTGGATAGCTCTCCGAAAACCTGGGACCCAGGCCCAGCAAACTGATAGCTCTCTGAAGGCCCATGTATACCCAGGAAGTGGTATACACAAGAGGCATTTAGAAGCTCCACCTGTATACTTAGAGAAACATAAACCCAATAATAGTAAACTTCCTGAAAAAGTGCCTTAGAGCTTAGACTGTGAGAGGTTGAGAAGCTTCCCAGGCACCAAGGTTGGAAGAATCCCTTTCTGCCTTGTTTGCTTTTGTGTTACCTATTTCCCCATATGAATCTGAGTCCTGGGGGCAAAAATGTCCTCAGTATGTAGGTTATCGGGAAGGGGATTGTCAATCTCATCAACATTCGCCAAATTGAGAAGTGAAGTAGCCATTGTTTTTTCTTTTTTACTCACCACTATACAAATGAGGATAGGCATATTTGGAATGGCTTATCTTTTATTGATAATCAGTATCTTTTCCTCTTGTGAAACCCCACAGTGCTATACTCTCTTCTCTTCACAGGTGTCATCTTTGCATTATGATATACCTGACCTACATCCCATCTGCTCAAGCTAGGTAGCCTATTTGAGCTAATACAAAGGTGTTAAGAATTTATAACACCTCTTTGTACTCATTACCCTCCCAGGGAAGGGTATACCGGAAGCAGTGCAATTATCATTTAAAAGGAGATTTCAATTACACCTCAATAAAGCTGTTTCAAAAATAGATACATAAAGGGAGATTCTAATGTTGGAATGTCTCCCCCTAAGCTACCATCACCTCCTTCATGGAAAATGACAATGGTACCCCTCTCTTTAGGGCCTTCTCCAATCCATTCTTCACCCTGTAGTGAGAATGATTTTCTTAAAGAGCAAGTTGACTATTTTAGTTATATAAATAGTCATGGATGCTCCAAAACAGTGTCAAGCTTCTTTTCCAAAGCTTCCAATGCCTTGCCAAGGTCCCAGCCTCACCTTGCCAAGCTCCCAGCCTCACCTTTTGACACTTGTTACTTTGATCCCTACTCTTAAGAAAAGTTTTCAGTCCTTGAAAGAGGTGTACTCTCTCTTGTCTCTGGGCTTTTGTTCATATCCCCTCTTGCTGGAGCAAATCCCATCTTTTTTTTTTTTTTTTAAGTTGTCAACTAGGCTGGAGTCCAGTGGCACCATGTCGGTTCACTGCAACCTCCACCTCCCAGGTTCAAGCAATTCTCGTGCCTCGGCCTTCCAAGTAGCTGGGATTGATTATAGGCACATGCCACCATGCTATTTTTTATTTTTTGTATTTTTAGTAGAGATGGGGTTTTGCCATATTGGCCAGGCTGGTCTCAAACTCCTGGCCTCAAGTGATCGACCTGCCCTGGCCTCCCAAAGCGCTGGGATTACAGACACGATCCACCATGCCTGGCAAGCAAATCCCTTCTTTTTCACCTCTCTGTCTGGCTTATTTCTCCTCATCCTTTGGGTTTAGGTATCACTTTTTCAAGGAAGCATTTCAGGAGCCCTCCAGTGTGTCTCATGCTCCAACAGTGATTGCAGAGAACCTCCATTCTTCCTCTAGCACAGCTTGAAATGATCAGACTCCTTCTCTATAATTTCCACTGGGCCATAAGTTCCCTGAGGGAAGGAAGCTTCTCTGTCTTTAGTTGCATATGCTCTGTGACTGGCACAGGGTAGATACTCAATAAGTGAATAAACAGAGGTCTCTCAAGAACATTCCTTTGGTAAGAAATACTACCCAAGCAGAAAGAGAGACAATAGGAATTTTTAATGCATGGACAGGCCTGCAGGGGACTCTGGGCAGACTCACAGGTAGCAGGAAGAGGCAGGGTCCCACAAACTCAATAATGTCCAGCAAAAAAGAGAGAGAAGTCCTTAAAGACCCATGCTTCCTCACTGCAACCATCCTCAGAGCTTCCTTCCTGGTGCTGAAGAGGTCAAAACTGTGTCCTCTAGGGGTCAGGTCAAAACTGTCCCTCCATAGGTCTCCTCCAGGGGTCCATGGCAGGAAGAAAGCAGAGTGTGGCAGGAAGGAGGAAGAAGAGCAAAGGCCGCTTGGTCTCCACCTGAAAACTTCTACCTCAGGATTGACAGCCATCCATAAGAAAAGGTTTAAAAAGGAGAGACTTTTGATAGAGTCAAATAATATCTTTGAAAAAATAAACGATAGAGAAAAATGAATAATTCAAAGGTCTCTGTCCACTATCCACAGGAGAAACCATTTGCTTTGGCCTTGCTGGCAAGTTTCATCTGCTAGGCCCATCCTCAGCTGTCCCCCAGCCCACCCAGGCCCCAGGATCCAGGAGAATACTGCTCCCCCTCCCATGGAGAGTCTCTGTGCTCACGGAGGGCAATACCCTCCCTCACCGGCCCTTGGACTCCCCGTACGTGTTCCGGGCCATTGACACCATCTTCTCCTCACACGTGATTTTGGTGTCCTTGAGGATGCTGTACCACACCATGCCTGCAGGCCGGACCTCCTCGCTGCGGCAGAAAAGATAGGGCACCGTTTCCACACGGCTCTGGATGTAGGCACTCCGCAGGAGGCTGGAGCAGTGGCTACTCACCCTCTCCAGCCGCCGTAGAATCAGGTGGGCCTTCCTGAAAGGTAGGATGAGACAGCCATGATTAAAGAAGCTCAGATCAAGAGTTAGGCCTTTGAGGTAGTGAGTAAATGTCAACAAACAAATGAGAACTTCTTCTCCCAACCATTTCCTATCTATTCCGGATCGGAGTGTGGAACTTCAAACACTCACTCAAAAATTACCCCAGAACCTGTCTTCTTCAATTGTGCAATGTGTTAAAAAAAAATGAACAAGAGTCATAGCCTTTAACCTAATATTTTTACTTCTAGGATATGGGAGCCCTAGGAGTTTGAAAGTGACCAGCCTTGGACTCTGATCAAATAGATATTATTATAATGATTAAAAAGCAACAAGAACAACTAAAAGTTATTGACACCATATGCTAGACACTGGGTATGCACTTTACATATATTTTAAATTTTGTATTTAGCCTTTATAACTATCCTGAATGTATTGTCTACCCCCTTTTAATGGCTGAGGAGCTCAAGCAAGGCTCAGAATAGTGACACTACTTGACTAAGGCAAACATCAAGTTGGCCACTGGAGTTGGAAATAATCTAAATCTAGGCCTGACCACCCACAGTCCCTTTCTAACTGTCTGTGTTCTCATTTCATGAACTCTTTCACACTCTTTTCTCCCAGTCTGGAAACTTTGAAATCTTGCCCTTTGTGATTCCCTTTCATCAAATATATATATGTCCCCAAATCAGAACTTTTCTGTGTCTCATTTTTTTCCATCTTTAAAAAAATGATGATGGTCTTATTCTCAAGTTGAGTACGAGAAATGCCTAACGCCTGATATAGAGCTCAGAGTAAGCTTCTAATAAATGATAGCTACTCTTATAAAGGATTGCTGGAATGAGCCCTCAGGATCAAGGTTACGCTGAAGACTAGCCTTACCAAGAATCATTCTGTACTATGGAGGATAACCTTAAGAACTTTTCTAGAGCCCTATAGGGTGCTGCTGGGAGAAATCTGATGGCTGCATAGACAAATAAAGCCAGGAAGGATTGTTGCAATCACCTAGTCCAGGGTTTTTCAAAGGTGGCACTATCGACATTCTGGGCTAGATTTTTTTTTGTTGTGGGAACAATCCTATAGGACATTTAGCAGCATCCCAGGGCTCCACCTACCACCAATAGTACCCTTGCCCCAGTCGTGAATTGTCAAAATTCTTTAGACATTGAAGAATTTTCAATAGCACCCTTGCCCCAGTGAAACTGTCTTTCGTCATTGCCAAATATACTCTGGGGGCAATATCACCCAAGTTGAGAACCACTGACCTAGTCTGACCCACTTTCATTAAAAATGTGGAAACTGAGGCTTAGAGAAGGAACAGAATGTCTTTATCCCAGGTCACATTACAAGTCAGCTTCAGTGTAAAGCTGTCTGTCTCCATGTGGAAACCACTTTTCTCTATGTTCCAGCATCTTCAAGATGCCCAGGCACCCTGGGAGGCTACATGAGAAGTTCTCTCTCCTGCTGTCCTCTCCATGCCCCTCTGATACCACAGGAGGGAAGGAATTTTACAACAACAGACCCCACAAATGGGAGACTGTGTTAGGCACCTGCATAGCAGCTGAAAAAGGACCGGGCTTATGTGTGTACATTTTGTGGGCACAATTTATGAGGTGCCTTTCAAAAAGTCCTCTTTGTATAGTTCACCACTTGGGTGGAATATTTCCTGAGGTGCCAAGAATTCATCACTTCATAATCACACTCAAGCCACAGTCCTCTTTCCCCTTGGGCAAGTGCCCCCCCAAGAGGAGCCTGAGGAGTTTCTTTTCCATCCCTTCTCACTTGAGTTCTTGCTTCATTCTTTAATAATTCTGTGTCCTGGGGACATTTACTTAACATCTCTAAATCTGTTTCTTCATTTGAAAAACGAAACTGTTGTGAAGTTGAAGGAGATAAAGTCATTTCTTGCTGATTTACTGAGCATTTATTATATGGCAGAACTTCTGGTAGAAAAGATGGACAAATGGAGATGATAATACGAGTGACAAAAGCAATTATAAAAGAAGTCACGAGAGCTGTGTGAAAACAGAGGAAGGTACTTAAGTAGGATCAAGGATGTCCAAGAAGACTTCCTATTATTTGTGAAACATGTGTTCAGTCTCCTAAAGGAATAGGAGTTAGATAAAGAAGAGTAAAAGGCGGCTGGGCACGGTGGCTCACGCCTGTAATCCCAGCACTTTAGGAGGCCAAGGCGGGTGGATCACAAGGTCAGAAGTTCGACAGCAGCCTGGCCAACATGGTGAAACTCTGTCTCTACTAAAAATACAAAAATTAGCTGGGCGTGGTGGTGGGCACCTGTAATCCCAGCTGCTCAGGAGGCTGAGGCAGGAGAATTGTTTGAAACCATAAGGCGGAGGTTACAGTGAACAAAGATTGTGCCACTCTACTCCAGCCTGGGCAACAAGAGCAAAACTCCACCTCAAAAAAAAAAAAAAAAAAAAAAAAAAAAGTAAAGGTAAAAGTACAGAGATAAGAGATGCATAGATGTTCTAAGAATCTATGGCTGCAATACAGTATACAAGTAGGGACACAGGGAAAACTGGAAGGAGCCAGAGTCAGGCTGCTGGAGCCTAGCAGCTAGGACAGTGGTTGTATGGAGTAATGATACATCCATAGGCTCCAGAACACCGACTGCTCAGGTTCAAATCCCAGCTCAGCCACTCACTCTGTGCGATAGTGAACTGCTTTACCACTTGTCCCACAGTTTTCTTACCTTACCCACAAAATGAAAATAATAACTGTATCTACCAAAGTGTTATTTTTAAAATAAAAAATTAACAAACACATAATAAACTGTCAATAAATGTTAACTATGATTATTGTCTTGAGAGTAAGTGGGAGACTTATCGAAATATTTCAAGAAGCAAAGTAACAGGTTTGGAGCTGAACTGTTTAAAAATACTTCTGGTTGTTTGAGGAGAACTGAGTGGAAGGAGGCAAAACAGAATTAAACCAAGTGGAGGCTGGGAGTGGTGGCTCATGCCTGTAATCCCAAAACTTTGGGAGGATGACATGGGTGGATCACCTGAGGTCAGGAGTTTGATACCAGCCTGGCCAACATGGTAAAACCCTGTCTCTACTAAAAATACAAAAATTAGCCGGGTCTTGTGGTATATGCCTGTAATCCCAGCTACTCGGGAAGCTGAAGCTGGAGAATTGCTTGAACCCAAGAGGCGGAGGTTGCAGTGAGCCAAGATCGTACCATTGCACTCCAGCCTGGGCAACAAGAGCAAAACTCTATCAAAAAAAAAAAAAAAAAAAGTAACCAAGTGGAGTGCACAGTGAGGTGTTAACTGTTTCCCATTGTTGTACTTACAGGTGTTGGTTTGATTTTTCTCTATACTGGTAAAAAAAGCTTCTTTTCTTGGTTTGCTCATCCATGCAAAGGGAACAGCAGATGGCTCACCTCATAAAGTTATAGTGAGGGTTAAGTCAGTACATGTCAAACTCTTAGAAAATTACTTGGCACAAAGTAGCACCTGATGCATGCTAGAAAGTATCATCACCATTATCATTACTACCACCACCATCACTCTCATGGCCATCATCATTATTATATATCATTAGGTGTATTTTGTGTACCAGGCCCTGCGACTGATATTAACTAGTTTAAGCCTTGGGTATCTTTATAAGTCAGTGACAAGAGACAGGCAGACAGAAATATTAACAGCCTCTAATTCGGGGGCATTGCACTGGGCTGAGGAACACTAAGCATGCTGTTCTGGGAATATAAAAGATGGACATCAATCCTCAGTTTGGAGACTCAGAGTAGTCTCTCAAGAGGATATCACACCTGAGCTAGGTCTTCAATAATGAAACAGCATTTTCAGGTAGATGAGAAGGCAGAGGAAATTGCCCATCCCAACTTAGACTGGAGAGAACATAAACCACTAGTTGTTTGAAATAACCAGTGCAAAGAATAGGTGGGAGACCAGTGAGCTTGGCAGGGATCAGACCAGGCAGACTCTTCCAAGTCATGATGTAGTATTTGGATTTTATTCTGGGCAATGGAGAGACATTTTCTGATTAGACAGTCACAGAAGTAAGCGATAAATATAAATAGAAAATGATGTTGGAAAACACAATTCTTCCAACATGCCCAAATGCCCTTCTTCCAAAGGAACAGACAAAGCCTCCTTTTGCATGGATTAGGAAAATATATTTGGAGTGAGAAAATGATTTTGCCTCTAAGGAACACCTTGAGTTAGTAACAAAGGCAAAGCTAGAACTAGGGTTCCTGATTCCAGAGTCAAGATGAAGTGTTGGCTCTGGAATCCCAGATTTAAATCCCAGCTCTATAAATTACAGCTATGTGGTTTGTGAGCAAATTCTTCAATGCCACTAACTCTTAGTTGTAGCATCCATAAAATGAGAATAACAATTTTGTTGGGAGGATGAGATACTATGGACAATTTGCTTAGCTCTAAGTAAATGTTAGCAATGATTGAAAGCAGAATATTACAGTGAAAAGGACACAGGCTTTAGAGCCCATAAGGGCAAGTTACTTCACCTTCCTAAGCCTCAGTTTTCTCTTGTATAAATGAAAATAGAGATATTTATTTTGTAGGGCTGTTGTTAGGTTGAAATGAAATGATGGCTACAGGCATCTAGCACAAGACTTTGTACATAACAGGCACTGAACCAATGTTTGCATTTAGAAAACAAAGAAGAGGCCTGGCGCGGTGGCTCTAGCCTGTAATCCCAGCACTTCGGGAGGCTGAGATGGGCGGATCACGAGGTCACGAGATCGAGACCATCCTGGCTAACACGGTGAAACCCCATCTCTACTAAAAAATACAAAACAACTAGCTGGGCGAGGTGGCGGGCGCCTGTAGTCCCAGCTACTCGGGAGGCTGAGGCAGGAGAATGGCCTAAACCCGGGAGGCGGAGCTTGCAGTGAGTTGAGATCTGGCCACTGCACTCCAGCCTGGGCGACAGAGCGAGACTCCGTCTCAAAAAAAAAAAAAAAAGAAAACAAAGAAGAATTCAGAAAGTGAAGCCATGGAGAGAAGGGTTTCAGGTGCTCAAAGGCTGGGAAGGAGAAGGAAGAGTGGGAGTGAGAGAGACCAAAGGCAAAAATGCTGTCTAATAAATTGTAGTCAATAGAGATCCATAAATCAAAAGGCCAGGTGTGCTTCAAGTTTTCCCTGGAGGGGAAATCATAGGTCAGAGTGACCACTTTTCTCAAATACCAGAAATGAAATCTTCCTCATTGGAGATAGGACCAACTGGGATAGGAAGCAAGAGGTGAGGGAGGGCCACCACATACTAATTTATTGTTTTATCAGCAGGTGAGACTGAGACAGGAATCGCTTGTGAAAGAGTCAAGGGCTGGGCCCAAATGCCACTTTTCTGGGAACAATTCTATTCCCAGCAGCATTCCCCAGTCAGCTGTTGACTCACTAATCAGACAGGACAGAGACCCAATTTCTAAGGGGGCCCTGAAATGGAAAAAAAGAAGACAGGCAGGAAGAAAACATTTCCATTCGCCTCCCTCCCTCCTCCCTGCCTTCTGGAGTTCAGCTTAAGTGTCTCTGAGTTAGCTGACCCCAAGTTTAATAAGAATTGAGGACATGATGTGGTTGCACAAAAATGGGAACATAACCTTCAGAAGTGGAGAGGACAGAGGTTAAGGGAAGTAATGGCTTTATTCATGGTGTCCTCGTCAGGCTCCATCTGGAGAACCTCCGACACTTCTGGTAAGAGGGACACATGTAAACTGCAGCCAGATCATGATGCTGAGGGGTGTCTCAAAAGCAAGCCTGCTGAGCTGAAAGCAGGAATGGAGAGTGCCCATGGAAGAGGAGATTGAGGCCATTAGTTACATTGTTGTAGCAACAAAAGACAAATGGGCAACAATCTGAGGGTCAGGGATGATAATGACTATAATTTATTGAGCACCCACTATGTGCCAGAAAGTGTACCTATGCAACATTATTCTACATCTAATCTTCAACACAATTTTAGAGTCTACAGGTGATAAAAAGAGCTTCAAGCCAGTCATTGATTTGACCAGGGTGACAGGAGGATAGGGCGAGGTTTCAATCCTCTGCTGTAAGGCACCAAAGCATATGATACAGCCACCCTAAAACTACCAGAAGACACATTTGGCTCAAAATAATAAAAAATGTAAAGCTAAAGTCCTCTAAATTTAGAATGGGTTATTTCATGTGGCAGTGGGTTCCCCATCACTGGAGGTGATTAAATCAATTCTGTTTTAGAAAGGGGTGTGCTACAGTGGGAGTCGTAACAGTTGTCATTGTTGTTTATTTGTTTTTAATCTAAAAGGCATGAGAGCCTTGATCCACAGAGAAATATCATCTGATGACCACTCACTTCACAGCAAAATCTGCAGTGACACAATTGCCAAGCACTGAATTCCTGAGCTGAGAGGACCACTTTTGCTGAGGCTCTATTCATGACTCAAAGTCACACTGAAATTTCATCTTCAGGAAGCCTTCCAGATCTTCCCAGCTATCATAAGTCATGTTTTCCCATTTGCTGCTGAAGCATTTTATTTATTTGTGGAGATACATATCACATTTTTTCTTAGTTGTGCACATATCTTGGGATGCGATGTGGTTTCACAGCACACCAGTTGAATATCAGAAGACAATATTCTAAATTCAGACTCCAACACTTAGAGTTTAGACTTTGCAACTATGGACAGTTTACATAACTCCACATGATTCTCTGTTGCTTAATCTTCAAAATCTATTGTTCAGGAGATTAAATGAAATATAAATAACTGGGCCAATAATAGATGCTCAACTAATAGTTCCCACCTGCTTCTTGGACAGTGTAGGTCTCCTCTGGTGTCCAGCTCTTTACCATGCAAGAATAACGAATTAATAAATGCAAACTGCCGGGCGCGGTGTCTCACACCTGTAATCCCAGCACTTTGGGAGGCTGAGGCGAGCGAATCACTTGTGGTCAGGAGTTTGAGACCAGTCTGGCCAACACGGTGAAACCCCATCTCTACTAAAAATACAAAAATTGGCCAGGCGTAGTGGCGGGTGCCTGTAATCCCAGGTACTTGGGAGGCTGAGGCAACAGAATCGTTTGAACATGGGAGGCAGAGGTTGCAGTGAGCTGAGATTGCACCACCGCACTCCAGTCTGGGCGACAGAGCAAGACTTCGTCTTGAGGACAGGGGGAGGGGGGGAGGGAGGGAGGGAAGGAAGGAAGGAAGGAAGGAAGGAAGGAAGGAAGGAAGGAAGGAAGAAAGGAAGGAAGGAAGGAAATGCAAACTGACTTGAAGTGAGAAAATTTTCAGTCCTTAGCTTTCAAAACACAGCAACTCTTTGGCAAGGGTCAATAAAGGGATGAAATGGCACAAAAGTATCATGTGGACCTAAAGAAATAATCAGGCAAGTGGGCAAAAGGTTTATGTGGATTTGTTTATAATAACAAAGAAATTGTAAGAAATATGTTGGTTGTTAATACAAAACCAGATTAATGTGTGATACAGTCACATATTTGCATGACTAAAGGACCCTTAAAAAGATAAAACATTGACATATGTATCTGCGGGGAAAAACTTGTACGGCATATTATTAAACAGAAACAGGCAGATATTAGAACATAGTTCATGGATTTGTTAAACATAGTAGAGATGATAGAGCTATGGTTGTAGACATGAACATATTCTTAAGCCTGTATCTGTTTCCCTATCTCCATGCATTTCCATATCTGTATATGGAAATACATATGTACACTTTAACAATGCAATCTCTGGGGTAGGTTTGGGATTATGTGGCCGAGAGGTGCACAATTTTCATTATTTTATATATTTCTGTATCATTTGGATTTTATATAATGAACAAGAATTATTTCAGAACAAAGTCAAATGAAGGTATTTTCATTTTAAAATATGAATATATACACATATATTTTTAAGCTGATGTGATGAACTTGTGCAATGAAGCCATGGTTTTATGACTTTCCAGTAGTTCATCAGGGTTACTTTCAAAATAAACCTACATCAAATTTAGCCTCAGCTTGCTCCTATCCAACAGAAAGTCAAAAGCTCAGATACTGCCACTGGTTATATACCTTTAACACCAGGTTTGAAATGTGATTTGTAAGGTGACCACTGAAAATGTTTGCATTTACTTTTTCTTTTCATCCACTCAGAAGAAATCATAAGACTTTTTCAAAAATGTGTTCTTTGATGACAGAAATGACTGAGTCTCAACTGATCCAAAGCTATTTCAGTTGGAACTGATAGGAACTTCAAGACAATAACTAACCTTGCTATATACTATCAGTGGGGAAAACAGATCCATGGGACACTTGTTCAACGTCCAAAGTCAGTGTGTTTTGTTAGTATTTCTTTGTTAGTAATAGTTAGTTGGTATTAGTATTAGCATTTGTTTCTTAATTGAAGGTAGAATGGAAGATATCTTTAATTCTAAGATATGCCAATGCTTTAATAACAGCCATTCAAGAAAAAAGGAATACAATGCTTAATGTACACGTCCGCTGTGCACAATCCGTCCTGATTTTAGAAATGCCAAAATATACAGAAAAAAGTTAAAAGTGCCTCTGAGATTACAAGATTATGACCCTAGAAGCCTAAGTCTGCTCTTGTTCCCATTATCTTAAAAATTCCGAGAGTTAATTCAACATATCCAAAGAAGCAGCTAACACAATCTTGGAGGAATATACAGTGACATCCCAGGCTTGTTTGTTTTCACTAAGAACACAGCAGGGGATGTGTAACTCTTTTCAAATCCCATGGCATGTTGAGAAAGATCCTGTGATGATTTCTGCAATCTGTTCCTAATGCCTGCCATGGAGGCAAGAGGAGCTGACATCATAAATACATCATTCCTGGTCCAGATAGATCAATTTCATGGAAGCAAAATGTCCTCAAGAGCTTGCTGTCTCCTCTCTCTCAATATGCTCAAATGTAACTGAAAGTATAGAGAAGCCCAAGAGTGGTCAAGGATGTTCTGACCCGAGAAAATTCTGGTCCCTGGCCACCTATGAGCTCGGTTTTTCAAGTCTCCTAATAGGAAACTTATGGCTGGGGACAGCTGGGTGTCAGCAGGTCTTCTTCGAGCAGCTGTTTGCAGTAACCTGTGATCATAAGAACTAGGCTCTGGGGGACACTGGCCTGATAGATTTATTCGGCAGAGGTAAGAGATGTCCTTTTGTCACTAAATCTTATGGGGACACATATGACCACAGATATAGGAAAGATCTGAAAACATTTTGGGGTTTAGTGATTACATAGTCGAAGAGAATCCTAATAGAGCTCATCTTATAATATCAGTCCTCAATGTACTCCTGGAAAAACCTCTTATCACTCTAGCCAACCTGGGTCCCTGAAAAACAAAACGTGCAGGGCTGGAGGTGAAATGATACTAACGATGTGTCTGTTCTCTGGTCTTTATGACCTTCAGCGTTTTCTGGTTCCTTGGCTTCCCAGCTGGAAGAGACTTTGGAGTTCAGCCCTTTCATGTTACAAACGAGGTCCAGAATGGGGATGGCTTGTGTCCAAGGTCACACAACAAGTAGGTGACAAGGCTAGGACAGAATCCCTGGGCTCCTGGCTTTGGAGAAGCATCTTGCCATCTCTTATTTACACTGTGATGTTCTGCACACTTGCTAATCCTTGAAAGGCAGAGCAAATTTATCCAAATTGCTCCTCTGTTTAAATTAATTCAAGATGGATTAGAGACTTAAATGTTAGACCTAATACCATAAAAATCCTAGAGGAAAACCTAGGTAGTACCATTCAGGACATAGGCATGGGCAAAGACTTCATGTCTAAAACACCAAAAGCAA